>NC_047515.1:42680212-42699038 GCF_902827115.2 Pseudochaenichthys georgianus
AGCCCTAAAAACGTTTACCCATTTAAACAGTCGGGGTAGATACCTTGTTTGTTTTAAACATCATAAATACACAAAGAACAATGAATGCTTTCAGGTTGTGTACCCGAATCTCCCGCTCGTCCAAACAAAGTAGGAACAGCATCGTTCTTCAGGGCCCTACGCTGAGCATATCCGGCATGAATCGCTGAGAGGTTTGGGAAGCTTTGTTTTGTGAAATGCTGGCAGGGGGCGTGGCCTCTGGGTGTTCACACGTCACAGTACCCAGGAAGTAAACAATGGGAAATGAGAAATCTCCAACGAGGCGTCTTGGGGCAGCACAGACTGTGTTAAGGTGTTACTCGCTACAGGGTGCACTTTGAGGGTTTGTGACTCTGCAGACCGGTTACATGCAGAAACCTATGGGATTAGTTTTGTATCATAAAGATAAAGCAACACTTTCTCAGAATAAAGCAAAGCTATGAGTTTAAAAGAAAAAAAAACGAAGTCAAGCAAAATAAAATAAATTTCAAAAATAAAACTATAAGTTGTGTAATCATGTAAACTATAAGTATTTTTCTTTGTTTTAACAGGTTTTTGTTTGCAGTTCTTGTTGCTTCTTTCTCAATGATCAGACTTTTGCTCTCGCTGCAGCTTTCTCTTTTGCGCTCCCTAATTTTTTGTTTGAGATTTTGTCACAAACATCCCAGGTGGGCGGGACTTTCAGGGGTGCGTTCCCATTGGCTACTCAGTTTTTGAGTGACAGCCCACGACACCACAGATCATACAGTGCAACTCATGCAGCAAACTCCGGAGTCCACTCGGCCACGTTAGTGTCGGTGTCTCCTGGGGAGTTTCATGAACATATCGGACTTATCTTATGGATTGCTGTGCATTAGACTTGTGTTGTGTAGTTTATACTTTATTCCAACTTTAAATATTTTAATACCTGAACACACTGCTGCTGTTGAATAACTTCCCAATGTGGGATTGATAAAGTGTCTGTCTATTTATTTTATAGATTAAAAAAACACATCTATGTATTTTTAAGCTAAAGGTGATACACAATATAAACTGTATACTATTATTTTTCAAAGACATGTTACATTTCAAAAGCATATATTGCTATGTTTAGGACAAACAATTAAAGACTGCTTTAATTGAACAGATTCTGCAATATAAAAGTGGCAGATTTGCTTTATGAAACAGACCAGACCTAGGCTGCATGCCAACACAATTAGGAGCATGCTCACATCTCACTATGTTGGTCTGAAGAGCTGAAGCATTCACACACAATGGATAAAACCAGTGTTGTCTCATTCTATATCCCGTGAGAACATGATATATTTAGCATTACAAACTCGACATACTATTCCTAGCCTGAGGAAGATCTGAATAATCAACATATTTGAATGGAATCTCTAACATGTCCATGTAGAATAAAGACAAAAGAGTGATTATACAAATTACATTTATTGAAATTTGAACCAGAAGATGAAGTCTCAAAGAATGTTTTAAATAAAAGGACATAAAACAAAAAGGTGGATAATAATAAAATCTATTAAATGTATATGTAAAGACATTTGGTCAAATGAAATGACACTGAGCCAGTGATAACAGCAACGCCAGCGTGGATGAAGCTGGTGCAGGTCTTTCTTCATGCCCCCCCTCCGTGCTGCCCCCTCAGAGGAAGTGGGAACACGGGATAAGACCGGATAAGACCTATGGACGCCACGCTGTCTCAATGATCCACACTGTTGATATGAGAGGAAAATAAATGTTTTAGGAAATGAAAAATATGAAGTTAACAAATAAAACACAGCTCAGGGGCATCATGGACGGTAGGTTTTCCTACAAAGTTAACTCAGCCTCCATTGATTTTCATATCAAATTAGCGTGTTAATAACATAAGCTATCATGGCTTATACCAGCATATCTAAACAGAATCATGAACGCCTGTTGGTAGAGTCAGGCACACGAGTCCGTTTGAGTGTGTGCGCCGGTGTCTGAACGCTCACTCACTGCTAGCTATGTAGCTAACTGTTAGGCTACTTAGCTTGCATTGCTATGGATCTAAAGGTAGCACAAGCTAACTTTCATAGCACAGCCTTACTTCTCACTTACCACAATAAAGACACAGACCGTATAGTACAGCACAAACAACACAAATGATCAATACTTACATATATTTTCACTTGTAGTATTATAATAATTGAAATGCTGGTTCTTCTAGAGGTGTTGTTGGCGCACCGCAGCTGCCTGCACTGTATTGTACAATCACTGGAGGACTGGGCTGTCACTCAAACACTGAGTAGCCAATGAGGACGCACCCCTGAAAGTCCCGCCCACCGGGAGCTTTGTGTCAAAATCTCAAACAAAAAATGAGGGAGCGCAAACGAGAGAGCTGCAGCGAGAGCAAAAGTCTGATCATTGAGAAAGAAGAACAAAAACCTATGTTAAAACAAAGAAAAAAGACTTATAGTTTACATGATTACACAAATGATTTGTTTGCAACTTATAGTTTTATTTTTGAAATTTATTTTATTTTGCTTGACTTAGTTTTTTTTTCTTTTAAACTCATAGTTTTGCTTTATTCTGAGAAAGTGTTGCTTTATCTTTATTATACAAAGCTATTCCCATAAAAAAACCTTCATAACACACAAGGGGACGGGTGATAACTGGAAAAGCATGACATGGGACCTTTCAGTCCGATTTAATTGGTATTATATCAGCAAACTGGAAACAATGCTGCTCCAAAAACAAGTTAAAAAAGAATGAAAACAAGGTCAATTGAAATAAGTACAAAAATCTGTCAATAGAACAAGTGAAAATTAGCTTGTTAAGAATTCTTGAAATAAGACGAGATATTTAGATAAATCAGATTTTGTATTTAGCTGCGAGAACTAATGTTGAACTATATCTGAACAGAATCAGGAAATGTTGTTACAAAATAAGCCTCAAATGCTCAAAAGGTTTTCTGTTTTCTGATGTCCTTTGGTGACTTTCTAAGAAATATGTAAACAAATATGTTTCATCTGAGATACGATTCAAAATAAGATGTTTTGACTTAGCAAGATGATGCCTGATATCTCACTGCTGTGTTACTTCTGAAGTTATTAAGTCTTATATCGGGTGTGTGTTACGAACCCAGACACTTAGGATGTAGGACCCAATTGCACGACCCGGGAGACAGAGGTGAAGTATTTGTAAGATACTTTATTTCCCAATACAGCAGTGAACAACCAAAAGGGTAACTATCAATCTCTAGCCGAGATGACAAAAATAGCGAACAAAAAATGAAAGCGCTCACGTAGTGACGAATGAAACTTTTCACGAGCACAAGACATCGACCTGACGACAATACGAACCGACGAAGAACACCGGGGCCCTTTCTCATTTCATCAAATCCCCCTCCTCGACTCCTCGACTCCTCGACTCCTCGACTCCTCGACTCCTCGGTCCTCCGGTAGTGACCCGGAAATGAATTTTAGCGCGCC
The DNA here is from genome assembly GCF_902827115.2 of Pseudochaenichthys georgianus. Lineage (NCBI taxonomy): Eukaryota > Metazoa > Chordata > Actinopteri > Perciformes > Channichthyidae > Pseudochaenichthys > Pseudochaenichthys georgianus. The sequence goes on from NC_047515.1 coordinate 42,683,686, forward strand.
ATGTTGAAGGACATCCCATTTCTCTAAATGCACGTCGAGGACCGAGCATCGAGCATCGAGGAGCCTCTCTGGAGGAGCTATAACCGAGGATACACTGATGGGTCCTCCACGGCTCCTTCGCGGATGCATTTCCGGGAACAGAGATGTTTCAAAGAGTCGTGACGCACGGCCGGACTTATCTCAGCCAATCAAAGCTCTGCGTGCATCCCCTGGATATTATTTTAGAAACTGCTTTCATCGCGACGCGATGTTTACAGAGAGAACAGCTGTGAGGTCCTTGCAGAAAGCAGAGCAGTGTGTATAATATATATCACTCAGTAGAACAGGCCTACTCTCTTTATTTGCTTTAGTTTAGTAGATATCTACAAAGAGTCGATATTTTTCTAAAACCATTCAGTGCTTCACAATAACATACACAACAGCTGTAGCCTGATTAGGTGTAGGTGTGTGTGGTACAGTCAGTGTGTAGGTGTGTGTGGTACAGTGTGTGCGTAGATGCAGCGGACAGACAGGTCTCAGTTGGTTTGGTGTCCTCTGCTTTCTTGTAATACCTGTAAATAAAACTTTTGGCCCGTAATTTATTTTCCTCATTGCAGCGACCAGAGAGAGGGGGGGGGGGGGGGGGGTGTTATTATGAATGCTCTGTTTGATTCTGAAATTGTATATATTTATATAAATATATACATATATATGTGTGTGTCCGCATCTGTAGCCTGTTATTGTCTCATTATACCGCACTGTGAATGAATCAAAGTAAATATATAAGTGGTCATGAACACATCTGTCCATCAGACAGAGGGCTGCTGCCTCCTGTCATCATTAATGGACGTCTCTTTAAAATGACCGCTCAGAGGAGAGGAGTTCTCATTTCTCTCACCGCCTGCTGCTTCCCCTCCTCTCTCCTCGGTCCCCCTCCTCGGCTCCTCCGCTCGCATCTCCTGTGGGCGGGACTAAGTCTCGAAAATAGGAGTCGAGGAGGGGAGTCGAGGAGGGGAGTTCGAGAAATGAGAAAGGGCCCGGGAGACAGGGGAATGTAAGCACAGGGTGACAAGACCCAGGTGGGACCAATCAGGGGCGGGGCTGACACTGATGAGCACAGGAGACCCGGGATGGATGACAGGTGCAAACAATCAAGAAGCCTGGAGTGAGAGAAAGCAAACATAAACAACATCAACCTCTCTAGCGTTTATGTCGGTGCACAACAGGGTGAAGAGATAATCTGACGAGATATTAGACACATAAACGTGGCAAGACACATTTCCACACACACGGGTTGTCAGCCGGTGGATCGGAGCCACAGCCGATGCCAGTTTTTTGTAGTTCCTCCAGGTGGGTGATTTATTCGTGGCGCTGAGAGCCACCGAGCCTCCGTCGTCTCTTTTCCAGCCGGCTTGGCCCCCGATGGGATATAAATCCTTCTCAGACTCCACCATCGACGCCAGCGCAACAAACACAACTGAAATATATCCTGTGTTTCCCTTCAACCTGAGCAATGGATTGGGTTTAGCTTCCAGCTTTATCCTCCTTTCTGTATCATCCAACAGAGACTTTTGGCAAAGGTGGATAGCAAATGTACTTTGACAACAAAACATCATTTGTTTGATGTTTCAATGCTAATCTAATGTTAACTTTATGACTTCATTACATACTTGTAGAAGTCCTGCAGCCACTTAATTAAATGCATGGTTGCTATATAAAAATAAAATGAAATGTATTGCTTTAAAATGAACCATCTGAGTTGAAAACATTATTTTGACAGAAACCTTTGGCAAAGCGCACACACACACTAAAATATATATCATGCTATTTCTTTGGTTGGTGTTTCAAGGTTAATCTATTGCATATGTCTACGTTAGAACCGCAGATGTTTGGTGGATTAAAAAGAAAAAACATGCAAGATATTTCATTATCATTTCGGTTTTCCACCAGGATGTTTCTCTCGTCGTGGAAATGATCTGAAACTGCATTTGGACAATATGTAAAGCAGGTTTATTAAATAATGTACAAATTAAAGTACACACACACACACACACACACACACACACACACACACACACACACACACACACACACACACACACACACACACACACAGACACACAGACACACACACTCCCTGACTTTACATGGTAGCAGATGCTTAAATGGAAGGAAATGGAGGGATGGAAAGAAGCAAGTAAAACTCAGCAGCATGGCTACTGAATAAGGTTGAATCCCAGTCTATATTCACAGACACACAGTCATGAAGTAAAGATCAGGGGTTGAGTCTGTTTGCCTTTGTTTTCATAGTCCTACTGAGCTGTCAAAGTGCTGCGCTGCCATTTTAATGATATGTATGACCGTGCACACACACACACACACACACACACACACACACACACACACACACACACACACACACACACACACACACACACACACACACCATGTATACATCACTTCAGGGGACATTACATTGACTTACATGCATTTCCTGGAGACTTATCCTAACCTTAACCATAACCAACACATGCCTAACCCTTACCCTTAACCTAATCCTAAAATTAATGATACCCCTCATGAGGACCTCCAATTTGTCCCCATAAGGGAGGTGAGTCCCCACACGTGACTATGTAAACAGATGTAGGTCCCCACAAGTATAGTAATGCTAGACCACACACACACACACACACATCTGTCTGCAGCTGTCAACTCCAACTAACATGCATGTAGACGTGCACTGTCATACAGATGTGTGCAAGCTCGCATGGACACACACTCTCCTATAGAAACACACAGATAAAATATGCATGTTGGCATAACAGATGGAGATGGCAAGTGTTACTGTAGACAGGCTGTCAGAGGAGAGAGAGAGAGAGAGAGAGAGAGAGAGAGAGAGAGAGAGAGAGAGAGAGAGAGAGAGAGAGAGAGAGAGAGAGAGAGAGAGAGAGAGATGCGAGGACAGCATTAAGCTTTGGACAAAAGATGGAAATAATAAAGACTGGAATGAAAGAAAGAACAGAAAACGGGAGGTAATAGTGCGTTGAAGAAGAAGTAGAAGGGCTGTGGTGGTGTTTCGCACCACAGCATAATAGATGGATGTGTGTGTGTGTGTGTGTGTGTGTGTGTGTGTGTGTGTGTGTGTGTGTGTGTGTGTGTGTGTGTGTGTGTGTGTGTGTGTGTGTGTGTGTGTGTGTGTGTGTGTGTGTGTGTGTGTGTGTGTGTGTGTGTGTGTGTGTGTGTGTGTGTGTGTGTGTGTGTGTGTGTGTGTGTGTGTGTGTGTGGTTGTTCCCTCATGAAGTATTCCTCAGTGTCTGTGGCAATCGACCAGAGCAGCGCAGCCCCAATGATGGATACCACCGCACTAATCGCTCCTCCGATGCCTTCTGTTTCTCTCACACGTACTTTGCTTCACTCTCACTCATTCATTTATCTCTCCCCTCTTATTCCCCCCCCCCTCCCTCCCTCCCTCCTCCCTCCCAACGCTGCGGCAGACAAACAGAAACAAATCACAGATTTAATGAAATTAAGTCGGGAGGGCGGGGGGCCGTCGGGGCGTTTGTTTCGCAGCCACCTGACGTGACTCCTCGTTGGAAAGTTCCAGACTTCTTTTCATTTGTGGAAAAGCTGCATCCACCCACGCAGATTGCAACATTCGCCCGATGGGGACGGTAAATCATTCAAGCCGGGGATCCCCAAGTGTAGCCCGGGGACATGGGGGTCGTACGAGGGAGGGTCCATGCGAGGGAACATCTTAACAGAATATCATTTAAGTGTGCTACTCAGTGGAAAACATGTTATGGTTACGAGTCTTGAATTCTACTGTCGCTTTAAAATTCACGTCACCTTTTAAACTCTGGAGAAAAGGGTTGCATCTGTATGGATCTTTCTAAATGTAAATGTACAGTGAACAAGAGAAGCTGTGCTTGAACTCCAGAAGGCCCTTTTGAAGCTCTGTCACCCGACCTTTAAGCCCAATACAGTCGTCCTCTCTTCAGAAGCAACATAGATAATCATGGCACCAGACCGACCACCTGAATTAGACATTAGGCAAACAAATGGTTCAAATAAACCGGGGTATAGCATCTTGTCAATCACAAGATAGCCCCGCCCCCTAAAGCATCCCTGGACTTCTCGTTTACTCTGAATGGAACCATACTTCCCCTAAATAAACATCATGCTGCTTGGAAGAAGACTTGAAACTAGTCATCAACTGATAACATGTTAATTAAGTCGTAAGACAAGTGAGAAGTCGGGACATGTTCTCACTTATATACAAGCAGACGACTTTTTAGCAACCATGTAGTAAGATATTAGAGAGCATGCTAATGTGGGGCACTTTTGTGTTGGTGAAATATCAATTATATTCATAAAATCCAACACAAACAGCTAACTCATAAGAGATATAACAATTAGCATCATAATCTACTTATACTGTCTGATTTAATCTCGCAGTTCTTGACCACAATTTAACCCTGACGGCCCGTCCACACGGCGGCGTGCGTTGAAGCTTCAACACTTCTGCCCATTCACTTTGAATGGGGGGGCGTCTCGCTTTGCCGAACTGCATTGTGGGAGCAAAGCGTAGCTTCTCTCGCGGTGCTCGCTGCAAAAGTAGAGCAATGTTCTACTTTTGCCGCCTCGACGGAGGCGTCAGCCAATCAAATCCCGCGTATGTAAATCTGACAGTACAAGCGCTAGCCAATCAAACCAGGTGTATGTTGGGAGAGCCAGACCGCAGTTATTTCCCATATGTCAACAAAAGGAGGAGAACATTATCGTGGCGGTAGGGAACATACAGGGATACAAACCGGAGGAGCCAGGCATGGGGGGAGGGGGCAGAGACAGTGGGGGAAACTGGTAGGTCTTCGCCTGTTTGGGGAGTTTATATCCAGTGTACTTCGTTTGAATGGACAGCTAGCAAGCAGACAGTATATTTAGCCAGCATGGATGTAGCATGAATGCTTTGCTTTGTATGTCCGGGGCGGGACATTCATGTGGTTGGTTGTTGGTCGCGTTGCTCGTGTTGACTCCCCAAGCTCAAGACACGCCCACCGCCAAGCGGCAACGCACGCCGCCGTGTGGACGGGCCGTGGCGGCCCCTACACACGGCGGCGTGCGTTGAAGCTTCAACGCTTCTGCCCATTCACTTTGAATGGGGTGACGTCTCGCTTTGCCGAACTGCATTGTGGTTCCGTGGCTTCGCGGTGCTCGCTTCAAAAGTAGAGCAATGTTCTGCTTTTGAGGCTTCGGCGTCAGCCAATCGAATCGTAATGCCAGTACAAGCTCTAGCCAATCGAACCGCGTGCTTGTGTGTCCGGGGCGGCAGATTCATGTGATTGGTTGGTGGTCGAGTTTCAGACACGCACGCCGCCGTGTGGACGCGCCGTGACGGGAAAGACCTCAGTAACACTGACCTTCCACAACAGAAGAAGGATAATTATTACATGCCCAAAAAACAGGACGACTTACGAGTGTTTGGATGCCGTGTAGCTCATCTGAGGTTTCTAATGAGACTCTTCGGGATGCCATCCGACCAAACGAGGGCTTGTGGTCTATCACCTCGATATGGAAAAGTCCAGGAACCATCGGCGAGGGTCTCTAACGAACATTAGCGCTTGGACAGATTGTGTAAGTGTCCTTTAAGAGATGACACGCCAGGGTCCAGTCCCGCCTGTGGAGTTTACCCTCGGAGCACAAAAGGCCCACAGTTCCTGCAGGACTCGTGGATGTGTTGGATGTTCATGCTGACAGGGGGGGGGGGGGGGGGGGGGGGGCGGGACAGCGGGTGGGATGACAAGAGGGTCTCTTTTGATTTCCCATAATCCCCCACTTTGTTTTGGACCCACTCGAAAGCTCTCGCCTGAACAAATACACACTTCTCCGACTGTCTCGCTTTTGAAACACACCTCCCCCTTCTGTTTTCTCCCCTCTCCCTCATCCCTCTATCCCGAGACCCCCACAGCGCCTGTCACCAGCACTGTTTTGCTTCTTTCATTTTTCTATTTGTTTTCCGAAATGAAGGGTCCATTGAGTGCGCTGTGTGTGTGTGTGTGTGTGGTGTGTGTGTGTGTGTGTGTGTGTGTGTGTGTGTGTGTGTGTGTGTGTGTGTGTGTGTGTGTGTGTGAGTGAGTGTGCGTGCGTGCGTGTGTGTGTGTGTGTGTGTGTGTGTGTGTGTGTGTGTGTGTGTGTGTGTGTGTGTGTGTGTGTGTGTGTGTGTGTGTGTGTGTGTGTGTGTGTGTGTGTGTGTGTGTGTGTGTGTGTGTGTGTTCGGTGTATGGTTGTTTTTGCGCTTGCAAGTAGAACCTTAATGACCTGAGTTCCACTTTGCCCAGCTGTCTCCACTCTGCATCAGCATTTAATCCGCAAAAAGAATACAGGACCACCCCAATGGGTCGCACACACACACACACACACACACACACACACACACACACACACACACACACACACACACACACACACACATACACACACACACACACACACCTTGTTCACCAGGTAATTACGAACCAAGGGAGAGAACAGTTGAACAGTCATCCTTTCCTCTCCCACCTTCTCACTCTGTGTGTGTGTGTGTGTGTGTGTGTGTGTGTGTGTGTGCGTGCGTGCGTGCGTGTGTGTGTGTGTGTGTGTGTGTGTGTGTGTGTGTGTGTGGGGGGGGGGGGGGTTTAAAGCAAACTTTGTGAATGATGGGGAGTAGGGGAGGCTGTGCTGCAACTTAAAGAGCTGAGTTAGCAGATGGGAGACGATGCACCTGAGGGAGACGGCGGGGAGAGAAATGAAGACCTGGAGATCAAATCAAGACCTCCAGAACCCCATTCAGAGAGCAGGGAACGTGAATCACGTGGAGGGAGACGCAGAGGGAAAACAAATCATTTACAGGAATGATACGTCCTCTCCTCTGCATCTTGCCCCGAGGGGATTCGAAGGAGTTGAAGTCGCTTAATTTAGCGTCCAAACTGCAAAAACTCAAGCTGATGTGTCATCATCATCAGAAGAGAGTTTTTCTCATGTGAGCCTGAACGAGCTGACCAGCGTTTCTCATCACAGGTTATTTTGCTAGTCTGCAGCTGACTACACGCTGTATCCAAAGCGCCTCACATACTCAATACTGTGGATAATCCCCACAGGAGAAAAGCGTCTCAGGGACGACATGCTGACTGCAGTGGGGTTTGAACCTGTGTCCCCTTGATCCCAACATCAACGCACAATCCACTGCGCCACACGCCTCCCAATTGACTACCAATTCTGTGGCGCTTCAGCATTGACTCTCTGTGACTATTCACAAGGGAAGACCCTAACTGTGTCTCGTGTTTAGTGTTCAGTCTTCGTGCTAGGCTAGGCTATTAGCACCTGCTGGCTGTCGGCTATAGCTTCACACTTTAAGGACAGAAATGAGAGTGGATTCGATCTATTCATCTAGCCTTCGACAATGACGATAAACTAAAGGCATCGACACATGACGTTCAGTCAAAGGTGCGTCGGATCAGAACATTTGATTCTGAACAGCAGAAACAAGTAGTTTGTTGTTTAGGCCAGGCTTCCCCTGTTTTTTCGGATTGTAGTTATAATTTTAATAAATAAATAAAAACACTTTGTTTAGTTTCGGATATTCTTTGTTGCGTGTCGCTGCCGGTCTGTCTCCCTCCCATTCTCATTGAGTATTTTACAAAGAGTGAAACAGCGCCCCTCTAGATGTTATGGTGAAACAGTAGATTGCACTCGAGAGGAGGCTAGATGAAATTGGCTTCCCTTGGTGAAAAAAAATTGAGGGATTAACCAATCAGACGAGGCTCACGTCATGCCCCTGCCAACTTGTGATGGGTCAGGGCCATGGCAAGGGAAGCCAGAGGCGGCTGGCTTCCCTTGCCTCACAATCCAATCAAATCGCATCAACTTAGTGTGGCAGTGACGCGTCCTAAAACCCGGAAGTAAGCTGCGCTCGGTTTCACGAAATAAGGTCAGTGGAAAACCAACCTGTTAGATAAATGCACGTTTTGTTCAGTCGGATGATATCCACATGTCTACCCTACTTTTATAATCTTCGAATCGATAGAAGATAGATAGCGTCACTGCACCACTCTCACCGCCGTTAGAAAGTAGAAAGCAATTGAAGCAAGTGCAATTATGGAGGGTGGAGATTTGGAGTATTTAATCAAAAGTAATTGTCCAAATGCCCAAACTGGAGCTGCGAGGAACAAAGGAGCGAATCGGACGTAAAACGTTAAAGGTCTCGTGTTTTAGTTTGTGAATGAATGCTTATTAGAGTTTCGGCTGGAGAGTGCGTGCGGACATGTCGGTTAGATAACAGGCGTGTGTAAGTCCTGCATCTGCATGATACACATGTGTGTACAATGATACCGGGTGCTGTAATCACTCATCTGGTTACGTTATTACGTTGACCACCCCACCCCCGACCCAAAAGAAAGGACGTATTATTGTCTTCCCCTATTTTTTTTACTGATCGGAGGTGGACAAAAAGTACCACACAAAAGACGACATTTAAACCATTTCAGTGAATTAACTTTTCCAATTACTCTCTTACATCTTCACACTTGACCGACTGTTGGATGTCGGTTACGTAAGGTTTAACAATCCTCCCTCGATTCAGCAGAAAGAGAGTCAGAAGCTTTCAGACGACATGACAACCGTTGAAGCTCAAGGCCAGTTCCCATCGACAAGTAATCAATTTGACGCACAACCAATCATACTCCATATTTGATATAGTGCTAAACCTGCGTTCATACTACGTGTCGTGGCACTAACTCTGCACTAACTCTCTCATAAATCAAATATTGATATGAAATTACAGAGAATTAATGGCAGGCAGCATGTGGTTTGCGTCACGATGGAGATATGGTTGCATGATGAAATGTTTCAGTCTACACACACATGCACAGTGGGATATATGTACCAGTCCATAGTGTGATCAATCGGTGGTCCACTGCAGAGAATTGATTGATACCATGTTGAATGTTGATTTGTGTGTGTGTGTATGTGTGTGTGTGTGTGTGTGTGTGTGTGCGTGCGTGCGTGCGTGCGTGCGTGCGTGCGTGCGTGTGGTGGTGTGTGTGTGTGTGTGTGTGTGTGTGTGATAGAGTCATCATTTTGGTTGCATGTGGCAGCCGGCCGCCCAGATCAATAGCTGTTTCTCTTCATGAAGTTGTTTTGACCGCATGTGCTATATGAAACCCATCTACACACCACTCGGCCTCAGTCTATACACCCCACACACACACACACACACACACACACACACACACACACACACACACACACACACACACACACACACACACACACACACACACACACACACACACATACACCCCACACACACACACACATGGGAACAGAGCAGCCAACACTTATAAAAGCGTGGCATTTCTTCTTGAAGGGCAATTAAAGTCCTTACTTTCTGTTCGTAAACCGGCTCGACAAAACACCAAAGTGTGTCTTTCATTACAGAACCATTGTTGTAGCGTTGTGACTCGTACAGGATGTCGTACCGAGGGCATCAAAGACGTTTTGTAACGGCCCTCAGCATCTGATATGGCCCTTTTTATGAGAACAGGCTTTCAACCAACTACAGCCTATCCAGTGGCGAACCGTGTCTATCACAGCTGGACCTTCTGTAGACACACCCCCCCCCCCCCCCCCCCCCCCGCGGCGTTATAATGTCCGTCTTTTCACTGAATTGTCGTCTTAAAGGGGACTCACAACAATTCCGCAACAACTTCATCTCCACCTGTTGCACTTGTCATTTCAACGTTAAAAACAATAAAACGGCATGAATTGCTTCGTCGCATTCATCTAGATCCTCTGTCTCGAGCCAGTGAACTAGCGGGCCTTCTAGAACACCCTGGAACCGAGGGGAACTCTGAAAGAACACGCCCATTGGCTACAAATCAATATCTGATTGGTTGATCAAACTGTCAGTCCAAACGTACGCTCTCATTCAGTGCGACGGCCAGGGCCTTCGATCAAGGATGTAGAATACCTTGGTGAAGGATATTCTACCCAGAGACCCAGAACGAGATCTGATTGGTTGCTTTCTTTTCTAACACAAAACCACTGAAATGCGTAGGGCATGGACCGAGAAGGACAAACAAATCAACGTAACACTGTGATATTACAGATCAACAACACGGATACCATTCTCATTTATTCATTTTATATACATTTTATTTATAGAATTAAATCGATTTTTTTTTTTTTTTTTTTATCTGAGTGTATTCTCTGAATACCTTGAAGGCCCTGACGGTGCGCCACTGAGGCTATCTGTGCCAATACTAGAAGCCCAGAGCAATGGCTTCAGAAGTCAGGTAACATATTTGTAGAAAGCTAAAAAGTCTGCGTTGGAAGAAACTGGACTGGTCGACCAAACACAGGACTTCCACCTCGGACAACACTGTAAATGTCCAGTGTGAAACCAATGGTGTGTCTCAATTTGGAAACTGTTGTGGCTTCCTTCAGTACATGTCGTAAACCATAACAACATTGTGTACATTTCAACCTGGTAGTGATGTCTCAAATTGCGCACGGGTGCTGTGCCCTCAACGCAAGTGACGATAGCCGCTGTTAGCTCGCTAGCTAGCTACAATCATTAGCGGTAGCAAATCATTATGGTCTGATGAATTAACTAACATCGAAATTAACTGTCGCTTATTGTTTTCAGTAGAGTGGTTATCCATTATCATGACATTGTGAGAAAAACAACACGTATACCTTTTACTGTGCTGTGTTGATCGAGGCCGGTGGGAACACTTTTGTTTCGTAGCCAAGATGGCGATCGTTGAGTGCGAGTCTTCAGCGTTCCTCACTCCACTCTTTGAACGTTAAGAGTGCACTGTCCGGATGCTAATAATGCATGTTGTCCTACTTGGCTTTGTGACTCACTTATTCACTCGAAATAGCACATTTAAGTACATAAGTATGCTAATTTAGTATTACTTATTTCAGGTCATTGTGTAAACGTTCCATAGGCTACGCAACTTATGAATGTATTGATTTCACCCTAACTCAAACCACCACATTTTTAAACCTAACCAAGTCGTTTCTTTTTGCCTAAACCTAAGAGAGACCAAACGTCCATATGTGGCGAGTTGGACATGAGGACAGGTTGGCAGGATTTCTATGGTCTGAGATTTACCACAACAAGTTAAAATGTGTGGCTGAACCTTTTAGTGTTTTGGTAACACGGGGTGTTCAGGTAACACTTAAAGACTTTGTGATGGAACGCAAAGCAGAGTAGGGTAGGGGGCTAGTACACCCTCCTGAGGGTCCGATTGTGGATGTCATGCGAGCAAAACATGGTGAAAACAATCAGTCTAATTTAACAACCGGGACGGAAATGTTCGGATTTCCAAAGGGAGGTTCTGTGAATAAATAAAAAATCAAGAACCGAAATAATTGAACTATTCATATCGTAGACTGCACTGCAACTTTTATCTTTTAATGTTTATTTTATTAGCTTTTCTTTTTAATGACTGATTTTAAATGCCATTTTCTTAATGTCTTTCATTTTTTAGTTTTTCTTTTATTATCTTTTACTGTTTTTAAATGCCTTTGTCTGAATGTCTTTCATTTTTGTAAAGCACCTTGAATTGCCTGGTGCTGAAAAGTGCTATATAAATAAACTTAACTTGCCTTGCCTTGCCTTGCCTTGCCTTGCCTTGCCTTGCCTGCCTTGCCTTGCCTTGCCTGGCCTGGCCTGGCCTGGCCTGGCCTGGCCTTGCCTTGCCTTGCCTTGCCTTGCCTTGCCTTGCCTTGCCTTGCCTTGCCTTGCCTTGCCTTGCCTTGCCTTGCCTTGCCTTGCCTTGCCTGGCCTTGCCTTGCCTTGCCTGGCCTTGCCTTGCCTTGCCTTGGTCCACTTGTGAGCTTTGACCTCCCGACCCCTGATTATCCATCCATTCCTCACTATGCCTTGACTTTAAACTTCATCACTTGTCCTTGAGGCTACACGAAAGAAAGAGCTTTTTAAGGAGCTGTTTGATTACAGGTTTTCAAAAAAAACGTTGCCAAATAAATCTTTTATTTGGTTTATTTGACGAAGAAAAAATTGTATTTGCTGGAAAGTTTTCTCTTTAAAAGTTGCCCCTAACCCTGACTGTTGTTATATATCAATCATTTAACATTTAAATATGTCCGACATGTTGATATGCTTTGTATATTCCTTCCTGCAGCCTTCTTGCAGATGTTAAACCACTCAGCATTATAACGGCTGAAACAAAGCTAATCCAATAAAGTGTCTATAAATACAAATCAACAGAGAAAGATAGAAGAGAGGGTAAAGGTAAAGGTGAGCATGAGCAGCTCCACACATCTGGCTGAGACATTAGACCCCCCCCCCCCCCCACTGACCTGTCAATGGTCCAAAACTAAGAGATGGATAACCCTGAGCTGGATCTTATTCAAACACAGAACACACACTTCGCTCCTCAGATCTCTCCACACCACACACACGTCTAACATTGAGTCACTATCTGGTTTGCTGACACACAAAGCCAATGGTGTTTCTGTCAGAAGGCGTTTCATAAAGTTACCCAGACTTTTACTATTCTTATTATTACCACTTCTCCAAATCTGTTTCCATCTGTTTGCTTCCCCCCCCCCCCCCCATCAGCAGCTCCAGCTATGCACTGGACAAACACGGCGCTGAAAAGCCATCCATCACCTCTCTCTCCCGGAGTTATGATTGGAACAAGGCGGAAAATTCCAGCCGGAGAAAACAGTGAGAACGTGGAGTTTAGTTTTAGTTTAGAGGATCTGCTTCCTGTTCTTGCTTGCTCTCGGGGGGGGGGGGGGGACTAAGGCAATGGTTGAGTCAAAAGAATTAGGACATTTTCTTGTGTCGACCCTCAGTTCTTACTAGTGTCATGTGTTTCCTCTTTGGTGAGAATCAGAATCAGAAATAACGATAGTTACGGCTGTAACTACGGTTCTATGAGTCCCGGATGACCGCCAGAGGCGGTGCTTTAGCACTGGATATGTCCATCGCGCGCATGCGCAGCTCGAGTACCAATAACAACAAAGTCACCTGTGACCCACGTGACACCGGCTACATCAGCCGGTGTCGACAGAGGATCTGTTCCCAGAATCTTCTCCCGAGCACACAAGAATTCTGAGTGACAGGAAACTCTGGCGGTCATCCGGGACTCATAGAACCGTAGTTACAGCCGTAACTATCGTTCTATTTCGTCCCTACTGACCGCCAGAGGCGGTGCTTTAGCACTGGATGACCTATACCAACCATGTCATGAAGAATCCAAGCACTTACTCACCTAGTTGGAAGCAGCGGAGCTTGGCCACAAGACCACCCCCAGGGGGTGAGGAGTGGCGACATTGACCCGGTAGAACCTGGAGAATGTGCCAGAAGACGCCCATGACGCCGCGGCGCAGATGGTCTCCAGGGGCACCCCTCTTAGGGCAGCCCACGATGTTGAGACGCCTCTTGTAGAGTGGCATCTGGCCCCTGATGGCGGGGGGCGGCCACTGGCCCCATAGGCACATGTGATGGTATCCACCACCCAGTGGGACAGCCGCTGCTTCGAGAGAGCACGACCCTTCCTAGTGCCGCCATGGCAAACGAAGAGCTGCTCTGACTGTCGTATACAGGCCGTAGCATCAATATACGCCCTCAGGGCATGCACAGGGCACAGCAACTCAGGTGTGCCGTTCTCCTGTGGAATGTTAAAGCGTGCCAGCTGGATAGGCCGATTGGAGTGGGCTAGTGGAAGCACCTTGGGCAAGAACGCCACATTCGGCCAGAGGGTGACACCCGAGCCATCGGAGTTCCACCTCAGGCATGTACTGCTTACGGAGAGGGCATGAAGCTCTCCGACTCGCTTCCCTGAGGTTATGGCAAGCAGAAATGCTGCCTTCAGGGACAGCCACTTAAGCCCGACCTGGGCCAAGGGTTCGAAGGGAGGAGATGATAGTGCATCCAACACTAGGGGCAGGTCCCAAGCCGGGGCCCTTGGGGTGCTAGGGGGGCGCTGCCGTAGAGCCCCTCTTAGAAAGAGGGACACCAACCTGTGGCGCCCCACTGTGGCGCCATCGACTCCGACATGTCGGGCAGAGATAGCAGCCATATACACCTTCAAAGTGGAGTGAGAACGTCCACTATCCAGAAGGGACTGCAGAAACTCTAAAATGGTGGCCACGGAGCAATGTCCCGGATTCTCAGCCTTACACCAGTGGGAGAAGAGCCTCCATTTGCACTCATACTGTGCCCGAGTGGATGGAGCTCTGGCATTCAGGATAGTTTCCCTGACAGATGCCGTGACACCGCTCAACAGTGGGTTGGGCCCTGCAGAGGCCAAACCCAGAGCTGAAGGCGGCGAGGGTCGGGATGCCAGATCTGACCCTTGAGCTGTGACAGGAGGTCCTTCCTGTCGGGGAGACGCCACGGTGGGCTGCCGCAGAGACTGCGTAGCAGTGGGAACCAGACTCTCCCCAGCCAGCAGGGGGGCGACTAGAAGGAGCCTGTGCCCCTGGGTAAGGACCCTCTGAAGCGTCTGAAGTATCAGAGGCAACGGCGGGAAGGCATACAGGAGAGTGTCCGGCCAGTCGTGCGCCAGGGCATCCTGACCCAATGGGCTGGTCACCTCCGACCAGGAGAACCAGAGGGGGCAGTGCCTCGACTCTTCCGAGGCAAAGAGGTCCACCTCGGCCCTGCCGAAGAGGCTCCAAATTATCTCCACCACCTCCGGGTGAAGCCTCCACTCCCCCGGTGGAGGCTTGCGCTGTGAGAGGAAATCTGCGACCTGATTCAGGTCCCCTGGCAGAAAAACTGCCCGCAGACTGGTGAGGCGGGGGAGCGCCCAAGGCAAGAGGCTCTGCGAAACGCGGAGCAGCTGTGCGGACCTGGCGCCCCCCTGGTGGTTGATTTGGGCAACTGCGGACATGTTGTCCGAACGAACGAGCACATGCCTGCCCGCCAGTTGGGGTAAAAAGTGCATGAGTGCGAGCAACACCGCTCGAAGCTCCAGCACATTGATATGGCGTGCACCTTCCTGGGCAGACCACTGACCCTGCACAGTCCTGCCCTGCCACACCGCACCCCACCCCGAGAGACACTCCTCCACAGTGACAGTCTCCCGGCGGGATGGGATGGTGCCCATGGGCACACCCCTCAGGAGATAGGCCCTGTCCCTCCAGCGGGACATAGAGTGGAGGCACCGCTGAGACACCCTGACTCTCTTGTGCCTGTGCCGCTTGGCGTCCAAGTGACGGCTGTTCAGCCACATCTGCATGGGGCGCAGTGACAACAGGCCCAAGGGCACGATGGCTGAGGCAGCTGTCAGTCTGCCTAAGAGCCGGAGGAACTGTATGTAAGGCACCCTCTTGCCTAGTCTGAAGATGCGAAG
>NC_047515.1:42699538-42749538 GCF_902827115.2 Pseudochaenichthys georgianus
ATCTATCTAAAGATCTATCGAATGGTCAAAAGAAAGGGAAAAGAAGGAGCTTCTTATTCTTAAATATGCTAAAAGTAAATGTGAACGAGTCAGCGTAAAGTGTCTTTTACCTAATTAACAATTGCCTTTTTTTATGCTGAAACATGGGGTCAGTGTGGCTGGTGATGGGTATTATGAACACACACATGCTTGTGTTCCCCCCTTGTGAGGCCTGCACTTTTAAACCCACGCACACACACACACACACACACACACACACACACACACACACACACACACACACACACACACACACACACACACACACACACACACACACACACACACACACACCACACACACACACACACACACATCGTGGTGAAGTGCAACCCTCATTGAATACAAGGGCTTTGATGTTTCTGCTTTTCCTCGACAGCTTTATTCTCTTCCCTCCATCACGAGAGGAGGAGGAACGGAGAGTCCTGACAGCCTCGGCTAATTGAACTGTTGGCTCTGTTTTCATACGGGGGGAAAAATGCGGACATGCAAGCTGTGTGTGTGAGAAACGCACACTCATACTGCGAGTGAGACGTCGAGAGATACACTCCTGCTCCAGGTCATACCTCAATCTCAAAAAGGTGTTCTTCTCTTCCACGTCTTTTTCTCTCCTCTCTTTTATCTGACCTCTACCTTTGTTGATCCGCCTCCCTGAGATTCTCCCTCTCCACCTCCTCTGCCCTCCTCCATCCATCTTCCTCTCATCTCCCCTTTGATGTGGGGTTATCTAGGGCTCTCGTCCAAGGGGAGACGGTAGGGGGTGAGCGAGATTGAAGGGGAAAAGAGACGGAGAAAGAGAGAGAAGCTACACGATGTGGAGCTGTGGAGATGATGAGGATCCCCCCCCTCTCTCTCTGCGACACTTACATAGTTCCAGACTCACCCTCCACCTTCACTTATATGAAAACACACGAGGGATTGAAAAGACAGCTGGATTCTGGAAAGAAAAAGAAAACATCCCCACTGTCGCCTCCGGGTGAAATTCCGGTCCGAAAATCCAATTGCCACGGTTTAAGCAAGAGGAGAAGTGTGTCAGAAAGGCAGCGTGACCTCACAGCCAGCATGCTCAGAAGATGTCTCTTTTACTGTGTATTTATAGGTGTTTCTTTCCTCGATGAAGCGCTGTGCTATTTCTTTTTTAGCTAACTCAGGAGGTGTACTGTCTGCATATTCCCATGTGCTTTCTCCCCTCGCGAGGCTCACACATCCCACTCTGTAGGACAGACACGAGAGACGTCTTTTTACATTTAAAATACATTGAAATGAAGTCTCCTAATTGAATAGCAGATGCATGGGGAGAGGTGTCTTTTCTTTGTTTGTATATTGAGCCGTTCTTAAGGCGGCAGAGAGTCTTTCCTGCCAGTTGTCTCCCCTCCGAGGCCACCGGGTCACCATGTAGCCTGCCAACTCTGTTTAAACACACACACATACACACACACACACAGTCACCTACACACACACACATGGCTGCTGCCACTACACATAGACATGCATGCACCTAACACTGAGTCCTGTGTTCGCCTGGAGACCGTTTGCTCATTAAGAATCACTTAGTGCTGTGCGTCAGGGTGACTCTAAGGACGCTGGGTAGTCAAATGCTCTTACAGGCATACAATCAAGACTGATAATTATTCTCACATGATGTCCGAAATGTAATGAACAAACATGCACTGTACTGATAAGTAGGAAGCCTCAAATAATTAGATGTTAAACGACTATTTGGGCTCAGAGGTGAAAAGATTATTATTATTATTATTATTATTATTATATACTAATAAAGGGCTGACTTATCTAAAGCCAGTTGAGTAGCACTTGAAACGATTGGCTCTTTGAAACCTGATGTTCTTATATGGTTCTGTTTTCTTCAAGGTTGTTTCTTCCTGGTCGAACGCACTTATTGTAAGTTGCTTTGGATAAAAGCGTCAGCTAAATGTAATGTAATGTAATGTAATGTAATAAAAATACTTTGTTTATTCACTTCTCTCGTGTATTTAGCGTGTTTTGATGGCAGTCAGCGTCTTTGGTCTTCGCTCAAATGCCACGAGGTTCACACGGATTGTGGACACAAATATTTCACCTGCTAAACCCTAGCATGTAAGAATTGTGAGATTGTCGATTAAAAACATCTTGATGTGATGCCAAGGTTCAACATAACCTGAGAGACATTTTATATGTGTCATAACATTATGATATTATTATATCTGCATATAGCTTCCAAATAATACATTAGAAGGAACTTCAATATTCATATGAAACGAAAATGAGATAAAGTAATAATTACATTTACCTCAGACATACGAACAGGGCCAGCCATTGATAGAGAGTAAAAGCAGCTAAACCAATTGTCCTAATTAACGCTACATTAATTGTCCATTGTTTCTAGAAACATGTTTCTTACAAGCCTACACTTTCTTTAACTAACTATCTTGTGGATAATGTGTACTGTTTACGCCTGGAGAAGTTCACTATGTGCCTGCCAGTCAGACCCTGTAAACATAAAATCACACACTCAGCAAAGTCACATGTGAACTGCGACCCAGTCTGGTGGTACTGTTCGATAACTACGCGCATGCGTCAGGGTCAACACGTGTCATAACATGGCATTAAATCTGTCCTTCGGTCGATCTTTTTCCACATAAAGCGTTTTTAGTGTTATGATGTGTTTTCAGACGTGTAATGAAAAAAAAAAGGTTTCTATCAATATTGCCTGGAGAGACATAAATGTGGATGACCATGTCGTATAACCTCTCCCTCTCTCTCACACACACACACCATGGTAACGGGTCCAGTGAGAGGCTGATGTCACACGGAGAAGGTCACTGCATGACACAGCTAGCTGTTTACAGTTAGCACACACACGTAACTGTTTAGCTGTACATGTGGGTACCGTTCATTGGCAACTCCCACTCACTGTGAACGGGAATTCACGATGTCTCCATCAAGGAGATCTTATCCGTAACATTCACCTGCTCTAATGTGTCACTGCACCAGTAGATTGCATGCAGATTAAATCCTTAATTTATTTACATATTAAAAAATTAAAATAAAAAAGTGAAAAAGAAATAGCAGATAAGTACACTATGGTAAAAAAAAAATAGTTTTTAATTCTGAATTGCAGAAGGGTATATTGCACATGCGTGTTTATTGCACAGTCGTGTATCTGTTTGAGCGCACTTGAGTGTGTCCATGTGGTGTGTGTGTGTGAGTGTGTGAGCCAAGTTGGCTGAGCTCAGGTGTGCATGGTTCCTGTGGAAGGACAGGGGGGTGGGGGGGGGGGTACCTCTGTCCCCCTGTCCCCCGCTAGATGCGTTGATTAGGTTGGCCCAGGCTGAGCCAGGAGGCATGCTGGGAACTCAGCGAACTGTACCAAAGAGACGTGGAGCTGAACCTGTGCTAACAGAACATGGAGACCTGCTGAGAAGCAGCACGAGGACACGGAGGGGCTGCGCTCTGAGGGAGAGCAAGTCTTTGGTTCTTTGTATTTAGCTTGGCCTATACTTATACACAATACAATACAGGTTTATTTATAAAGCACTGTAAAACCTCCAGACCAAAGTGCTGAACAGTCAAATAAACAAACAAAAACATACAACAACATCACACCGCACAGCTCACACACCATAACAAGTAAAAACAATAGACAATTTAAAAGCAATAAAAGCAACAATCTAAAATATAGGAGAATAGGTGGTTTAAAAGCAGACCGTGTGGAGGCCTGTCTGATGTGCAGGGGCAGATCATTCCACGGTGTGGGAGCCGCTACAGAGAAAGAATATAATATATATCTACTGTGTGTGGACATGTGCTCATCAACGTCATGCTTTGCCAAGGTTGCGAATCAAGTGAAGCGATAGGAAGCATACATCATAGCTTCCTTCCTATTTTCGTGCCGGAAAATGTCGTTTTTTTGGGAAGTATAAAAGGTTGACTTTGTCTCTTACAAATTAGCACTGATCTTGTGTAATTAGCACGTGCATAGTATGCATAACATTTCTAGTTCACCAGGGGTCCTAGTATGCTAATTGTTCAGGTTCATATTTGGATTTAGTGTCTCTACTTTAAAGAGTCCTCTCCTGCTGATGTTCAGGTGTATATCAGTATGTAGTGTCTCTACTTTAAAGAGTCCTCTCCTCTGATGTTCAGGTGTATATCAGTATGTAGTGTCTCTACTTTAAAGAGTCCTCTCCTGCTGATGTTCAGGTGTATATCAGTATGTAGTGTCTCTACTTTAAAGAGTCCTCTCCTGCTGATGTTCAGGTGTATATCAGTATGTAGTGTCTCTACTTTAAAGAGTCCTCTCCTGCTGATGTTCAGGTGTATATCAGTATGTCGTGTCTCTACTTTAAAGAGTCCTCTCCTGCTGATGTTCAGGTGTATATCAGTATGTAGTGTCTCTACTTTAAAGAATCCTCTCCTGCTGATGTTCAGGTGTATATCAGTATGTAGTGTCTCTACTTTAAAGAGTCCTCTCCTGCTGATGTTCAGGTGTATATCAGTATGTAGTGTCTCTACTTTAAAGAATCCTCTCCTGCTGATGTTCAGGTGTATATCAGTATGTAGTGTCTCTACTTTAAAGAGTCCTCTCCTGCTGATGTTCAGGTGTATATCAGTATGTAGTGTCTCTACTTTAAAGAGTCCTCTCCTGCTGATGTTCAGGTATCAGTATGTAGTGTCTCTACTTTAAAGAGTCCTCTCCTGCTGATGTTCAGGTGTATATCAGTATGTAGTGTCTCTACTTTAAAGAGTCCTCTCCTGCTGATGTTCAGGTGTATATCAGTATGTAGTGTCTCTACTTTAAAGAGTCCTCTCCTGCTGATGTTCAGGTGTATATCAGGATGTAGTGTCTCTACTTTAAAGAGTCCTCTCCTGCTGATGTTCAGGTGTATATCAGTATGTAGTGTCTCTACTTTAAAGAGTCCTCTCCTGCTGATGTTCAGGTGTATATCAGTATGTAGTGTCTCTACTTTAAAGAGTCCTCTCCTGCTGATGTTCAGGTGTATATCAGTATGTAGTGTCTCTACTTTAAAGAGTCCTCTCCTGCTGATGTTCAGGTGTATATCAGTATGTAGTGTCTCTACTTTAAAGAATCCTCTCCTGCTGATGTTCAGGTGTATATCAGTATGTAGTGTCTCTACTTTAAAGAGTCCTCTCCTGCTGATGTTCAGGTGTATATCAGTATGTAGTTGTCTCTACTTTAAAGAGTCCTCTCCTGCTGATGTTCAGGTATCAGTATGTAGTGTCTCTACTTTAAAGAGTCCTCTCCTGCTGATGTTCAGGTGTATATCAGTATGTAGTGTCTCTACTTTAAAGAGTCCTCTCCTGCTGATGTTCAGGTGTATATCAGTATGTAGTGTCTATACTTTAAAGAGTCCTCTCCTGCTGATGTCCAGGTGTATATCAGGATGTAGTGTCTCTACTTTAAAGAGTCCTCTCCTGCTGATGTTCAGGTGTATATCAGTATGTAGTGTCTCTACTTTAAAGAGTCCTCTCCTGCTGATGTTCAGGTGTATATCAGTATGTAGTGTCTCTACTTTAAAGAGTTATCTCCTGCTGATGTTCAGGTGTATATCAGTATGTAGTGTCTCTACTTTAAAGAGTCCTCTCCTGCTGATTGTTCTGGTGTATATCAGTATGTAGTGTCTCTACTTTAAAGAGTCCTCTCCTGCTGATGTTCAGGTGTATATCAGTATGTAGTGTCTCTACTTTAACGAGTGCTCTCCTGCTGATGTTCAGGTGTATATCAGTATGTAGTGTCTCTACTTTAAAGAGTCCTCTCCGCTGATGTTCAGGTGTATATCAGTATGTAGTGTCTCTACTTTAAAGAATCCTCTCCTGCTGATGTTCAGGGTGTATATCAGTATGTAGTGTCTCTACTTTAAAGAGTCCTCCTCCTGCTGATGTTTCAGGTGTATATCAGTATGTAGTGTCTCTACTTTAAAGAGTCCTCTCCTGCTGATGTTCAGGGTATCAGTATGTAGTGTCTCTACTTAAAGAGTCCTCTCCTGCTGATGTTCAGGTGTATATCAGTATGTAGTGTCTCTACTTTAAAGAGTCCTCTCCTGCTGATGTTCAGGTGTATATCAGTATGTAGTGTCTCTACTTTAAAGAGTCCTCTCCTGCTGATGTCCAGGTGTATATCAGGAATGTAGTGTCTCTACTTTAAAAGAGTCATCTCCTGCTGATGTTCAGGTGTATATCAGTATGTAGTGTCTCTACTTTAAAGAGTCCTCTCCTGCTGATGTCAGGTGGTTATCAGGATGTAGTGTCTCTACTTTAAAGAGTCCTCTCCTGCTGATGTTCAGGTGTATATCAGTATAGTGTCTCTACTTTAAAGAGTCCTCTCCTGCTGATGTTCAGGTATCAGTATGTAGTGTCCTCTACTTTAAAGAGTCCTCTCCTGCTGATGTTCAGGTGTATATCAGTATGTAGTGTCTCTACTTTAAAGAGTCCTCTCCTGCTGATGTTCAGGTGTATATCAGTATGTAGTGTCTCTACTTTAAAGAGTTATCTCCTGCTGATGTTCAGGTGTATATCAGTATGTAGTGTCTCTACTTTAAAGAGTCCTCTCCTGCTGATGTTCAGGTGTATATCAGGATGTAGTGTCTCTACTTTAAAGAGTCCTCTCCTGCTGATGTTCAGGTGTATATCCGTATGTAGTGTCTCTACTTTAAAGAGTCCTCTCCTGCTGATGTTCAGGTGTACATCCGTATGTAGTGTCTCTACTTTAAAGAGTCCTCTCCTGCTGATGTTCAGGTGTATATCAGTATGTAGTGTCTCTACTTTAAAGAGTCCTCTCCTGCTGATGTTCAGGTGTATATCAGTATGTAGTGTCTCTACTTTAAAGAGTCCTCTCCTGCTGATGTTCAGGTGTATATCCGTATGTAGTGTCTCTACTTTAAAGAGTCCTCTCCTGCTGATGTTCAGGTGTACATCCGTATGTAGTGTCTCTACTTTAAAGAGTCCTCTCCTGCTGATGTTCAGGTGTATATCAGTATGTAGTGTCTCTACTTTAAAGAGTCCTCTCCTGCTGATGTTCAGGTGTATATCAGTATGTAGTGTCTTCATGCTTTAATGTTCAAAAAGCTCTTCATTTTTCTCATACTGTCTGTGCTGCAGCACCTCTTTTCACCCTCCGTCTGAAACCAGAGCCCAGTCTGCTCTGATTGGTGAGCTGGCCGGCTCTGTTGTGGTTGGTTAACTGCTCAGAGATGTCCCGTCCCTTAACCTATCACGTACAATCTGTTGAAGCGCTGGCCGATAGAAGAGCAAGTGTTACATAGTGACGTCATTATGTTACAGAAGTGAACAAAGGAGTGAAATGGAGTAGTTTCAGGCAGGGGGGGGGGGGAGAAACTGCCTCTGGAGGGAAGACAGGGATGTTAATAATAATAATGGATTACATTTTTTAATTAGAGCGCTTTTACAGGTGCTCAAAGCGCTTTACAATTACATATTACACATATTAGACATGTCAATGTCAATACTGTGGACATTACCCACAGGAGCAAATGCGGGTAGAGTGTCTTGCCCAAGGACACAACGCCCTGACGCAGTGGCGGCCGAGGGGGGTTATAATCTTCCTGTGCCAGAATAATGCACTTGAACGCATCAAAGCTTTGTGATTGGCCGGCGTGACCCCATGTGTGGGGGCGTGGCTGGTGGGCAGTGGGCACTAGTTCGCTGAGGTTGTCCGTGTCAACAGGAGGGACAGTCCGCACACACACAAGACCGCAATTATGGCAGAAGCAAAAAAGCCCAAAATATATAATGTTCACTCCGAGTGGGAGGATGATTATTTTTGTATCTATTCCAATTCAAAGTCCATCTGTCTCATCTGCAATGCGAGCGTGGCTTTATCGAAGAAGGGTAATTTAGGAGCGGCATTTCAAAACAGTGCACAAACGCTACGAGACGGAATTCCCTCCTGATTCTGCCCTACGCTCCAAAAGGGGAGGGGCCTGAGAGGACAGCTAAATGCACAGCAGTCCATTTCCACCAGGCCCAACAACAAGAGCAAGGCTGCTCCAGAGCATCTTATCGTGTCAGTCACGTTCTTGCGAAACACATGAAGTCTTTCAAAGACGGCGAAGTTGTGAAAGAAGCATTCCTGGAGGCTGCCGACACGCTTTTGGGGGACAGTAAAAATAACAGAAGCATTTCAGCAGGTTTTTGATATAATAAAAACTCAAGTTAGACACCGTTATTAATCAGCTGTGATTTTTAGTTTGTTTGAACTTATTCATTATAATTATTGTACAAAATTGTATAAGAATGCAAACATTAAGATCTGTTCTGTTTAAATTGATTATAGTCTATTATCAATTCAGGTTCAGAAACTAGTGTTGCTTATCCGTGGTCGGGTCGCGGGGGTAGCAGTTCCAGCAGAGAGCCCCAAACTTCCTTTTCCCTGGCGACATCAACCAGCTCTGACTGGGGGATCCCAAGGTGCTCCCAGGCCAGCGAAGAGATATAATCCCTCCACCTGGTCCTAGGTCTACCCCTTGGTCTCTTCCCAGCTGGACGTGCTTGGAACACCTCCCTAGGGAGGCGCCCAGGTGGCATCCTAACTAGGTGCCCGAACCACCTCAACTGGCTCCTTTCGACGCAAAGGAGGAGCGGTTCAACTCCGAGTCCCTCCCTGATGACCGAACTTCTCACCTTATCCCTAAGGGAGACACCAGCCACCCTGCGGAGAAAACCCATCTCGGCCGCTTGTATCCGCGATCTCGTTCTTTTTATACTCTACTAAAATGCAACAAAAAAAGGGTCCGATTCTATTAATGTTGTATTTTTTATTGCACTTTGGCAGCAGATTCCTGAGTAGCTTCAGATCTGAGTCGTCTTATTAGTAAGCCTAAGTTATACTTTTGTAGCAACACTATTTTTATATAATGGCAAAGAAAGGGTTCAGAGTCTTTTCTTTTTCCCTGTGTCGTATGTGGCAGCACTGTTCAATGTTTCTTGAAAACATTACCCACTGTAGTATGTAGAAGTGTGTATTTACCTGGCAGTAGGCTGTCAGTAATGGCTACGCCTCTCTATTTGGACTGGTAGATCTCGGCAGACTGGCAACTTTAAAAGTAGCTCCCGGTTAAAAAAAGGTTGGGCACCCCTGCTCTAGACGGAAGGGGAAACCCCAAAAAGCAGAACAGGGCCTCTGTAACTGCACCAGCAGCAGAAAGTGATGGAGAGACAGGGGCCGAACAGAATCAGAAAGAGAGAGATAAGCAGATTTAAAGGTCCCATGTCATGGCCATTTCCACTGATCATAGTTCCATTGTTGAGGTCGACTAGAATAGATTTATACCGTGCACTGTTCCAAACTCACTTTGGTTTCTCAAACAGCATCTCTGTAAAGTCTGTGTATTCACTCTCTCCACTAAACGGCTCGCTGCAGCTCTTGCCCCCCCCCCTCCCTGTGAGCACAGTGTGCTCCGA
Source organism: Pseudochaenichthys georgianus (assembly GCF_902827115.2). Classification (NCBI taxonomy): domain Eukaryota; kingdom Metazoa; phylum Chordata; class Actinopteri; order Perciformes; family Channichthyidae; genus Pseudochaenichthys; species Pseudochaenichthys georgianus. The sequence continues at coordinate 42,709,016 of NC_047515.1, forward strand.
TTGGTCGGGACCAGTCGGGACGTTGTGAATCGCGCTGAGCTCCGTGGAGGTGTGATTTCCTTGTTTAGCGATACACAGCCAAACTCACCCTGAGCACACACAAAGTCGCAGCCGAAGTAAGAACAATAAGTGTGGCTTGATATTGAGAAAGAAAAAGGTTGATAAACGCTGTGAGAATGGGTCTGCAGAGAGAATGTCGCCGCGATCCCAACTGTCTGTTATCAGCCTGCAGCCAGGGAGGAGAGATCAGCTGAGCTGCCTGCACTGAGTGTGTGAGGAAGTCCGTGGATTGGTCAATTTGGACCAATCAGCGGGGGCTTAACGTAACGGCTCCACGGATTGGTCCATTTCGTTCCGAGGACGACATGACATCATGATGTCCCCGGAAGAATCAAATGGACAGTGACGTATCTCCAACGAGGCGTTTTGGGGAGGTGCTAGAGTTGTACTCGCTACAGGGTGTACTTTGAGGGTTTCGACTCTGCAGACCGTTTACATGCAGAAAAACCTTCATAACAACAAGGGGACGGGTAGCAACCGGAAAAGCATGACATGGGACCTTTAAGACAGAGTGGGACAGTGAGAGCCTTGAAGGAGGGGAACGGTAAAGGACGGATAAATATAGGAATGTCAGGATGGATGGAGGGAAGAAGAAAAGGAGCGATGGAGGGATCCTGCAGCACCTGTGATGGATGAGCTTTAGCTCAGGTGTGACGGCGCGACCAAATTAAATCACTGTGCAGACAGCAATGAACGAGAGACAAGGTTATCACTTTCCCTCCCCCCCCCCTCTCTCTGCCTGCCTCCCTCAGCCTCTGTCCTCACTCCACTATCATCAGCCTTCAGTCTGGAGAGAGTCATGTCAGACACATTTCAATCATGTACTCTGGGAGCCTGATTTATGAAATCACTTAAAGGCGCTCAATGCTTTGATAGGTACATGAGACACAATATTCCTAAAGCGGTACTAAAAACAAGTCTTGCGTTCATTTTAAACTCCAGTCAGAAATACAGGACCCTCTTCATTTTGATTGAAATAACAACATAATGCTGTGGTACATCTTACAGTATGTGGCCGTGCCTTTTTGGGGGTCAGTTCAGAGCTAGATTAGGAACGTGTTTGGGATAAATATACAACCCGAAATCCGTATTATTTGGTTCTGGGACTTTGATCATTTGGGTCCAAAGACTTTTCCTTCCCCTAGAGTTGTTGGGCCCCGAGGCCATTGGCTGTGTTGCCCACGTGTTAATCCAGCCATGGTTAAACTCAACTGTTGAGCCGACTTGAACCTATAAGGAAACTTCCCTGAAAACAGAAGAAAACATTGTTTATGGTCTAACCCTAACCCTTATGGTCAATAACTTATAGAAAAGGGTGGGTAAGTGGACCTTGAATGGAGATTATATTTTCAAATACTGCTAACCCTAACCTTTAACGAGAAATCCCGAAATGAATGGAAAATTCTAACATTTAGATTTCTACAAAAGCTGTTCCTATATTGTGGGAATATTTGCTTCCGAGCAAATGACTATGTACACCTTGATTGGAGTTAGTTTTGTAAAAACTTGGACCTAAAAGTGTTCAGAATAATCGAAACTTGCCTGAAAACTGAATACAAATACTGTATATGGGTAATAATATATTTACTTGCACTATATTTTTCTGTTTTTCTGTATTATTGCGTTGCACTGTTGGAGAAGCCTGTGACCTAAGATTTTCATCGAGATAACTACTCTGTAGCTATGTTCGACAAATAAAGATCCTTGAACCTTGAATAACTTCTAGAACAGGCGATTTACTGGACCTAAAATGGAGATTATTTTGTGAAGTGCTGCTAACTAAAAACAACCAGATTCAGAGACAGCTTCATCACGCAGGCAATAAGACTGTTAAACAAATGAACTGCTGAAACTATTTCATAACATTCATCTGCTACTTAGTACTTATTATCTAATATATCATTCCAATAACTTATACATAGACAGACTCGTATTCCACTTTTTTACTCTCACTTTTTTAAAACTATTTTTCTTTTTGTATTACACAGTTTACTCTTAGATTGAGCAATAATTTGACCTTTATATATATATATATAGTATATTTTAATATTGTCTGCTTATCTGTATTATTGTGTTGCATTGTTGGAGAAGCCTGTGACCTAGGATTTCCAACGACATAATTACTCCTACATCCAACTCGCAGGTTTATCATTGCTTTGAGAAGAACGATTATTAATGTACCCCTTTTAGAAGTGAAGTTATAGTCATTTGTTCTGGGCATGTCTTCTTCAAGCCTGAGACCTGAAAAACAGGCTTAACAGGTTAAATTAATTGAAAAATACAACATTTAGATTTCTTTGAAGACAGTTGCAATACGGTCAAATGTTCCAGAACAAATAGCCAATAGGTCAACCTCGACCAGTGTTGGGACTAACTGTACGGTTACTGTAACGCCGTTATTTTTGGCAGTAACTGGTACTCTAACGCATTACTTTTTAAATTCAGTAACTCACCGTTACCGTTACTACATGGTGCGTTACTCCGTTACTGCGTTAGTTTTTTATATAGTCAACAGCCAGGTGAACAGAGATGAGAACTGTACTTAAGTACTTAAGTAAATGTACTTGAGTAAATGTACTTAGATACTTCCTGTGTCACATGTGGAGACGCGCTGTGGGCGTGTTTGTGTTGTTTACTAACAAGACTATCATGGCGGCGGCGGAGCTCAAGTCTAGTTTCTCCACCTGGAGATATTCTCACTAGTTCACTTTTGTCGAGCACAAAGAAAAGAACGTTTTAGTTAAATGTAAGTTGTGTCCTGGCGGGTCAAAGAACCTATCTACTGCCCAAACCAGTCATTCAAATCTCTTAAAACATCTGCAGAAACAACATGCTGGGACGAAGCTAGTAGCTAAGACCACAGAGACTCAGCCGACGCCACTCCACCTCCACCTGCACCTAAGCAACAGCGGCTGGATTTTAACCGAGGGACTGCTAGCCAGGGGAAAGTCCATAAAGCCATTGCACGGTATGTTGTAGAACACATGCAGGCTATTGCTACAGTGGAGTCACCCGCTTTCAGGGAGCTAGTTAGCATGATAGCATGTCCGGGCGGCACACGGCATATGGGACGGAACACTTTTTCCAACTACCTGGAGAAAGAATATACAAACATGTAAAGCCAGCTAATATCGATGCTATCCAGATTGCATATAATGCATGTCAAGTTGATCAACAGATTGTATTATTCTCCAATGCAATAACAGAACTGACATGAAGGCTATAAGGGCATTAATATAATGGAAGACCTTTTTTAAGTAACTAAAACGTTACTTTTCACAGTAACGCATTACTTTTGGTGTAAGTAATCAGTAAAGTAACTGAGTTACTTTTGAAATGAAGTAACTAGTAATGGTAACTAGTTACTGTTTTTCAGTAACTAGCACACTGACCTCGACTGAAGTTAGTTTTGTCGCAAACTGTACTCATATACGTTTGTCTTTCTGTGAAATATACATGAAGGATAGGAGGGAACAGTGCCTACAGGAGTACGTACTGTATTCCCTTTCCATCATCATCATTCCATTTCCATTAATTCCCCTCCACATAATTAGCATGCACGGCATTCAGCGCATGGCAGGGCAGAATGATGGGAGCGCTGAAGGGAAACGCTGTGTCTCTTCCTGCTAAATACAGACGTGTTGACAGAGCAGGCTCCTTAAATGGCGACTGTTCCCTGACCTCTGACCTTTCCCCTTTGACCGTCCCTGTGGCCAGACATAATGATCCGCCGCCGCCATGTTGGTGTTGACATCCAGGTCCCCTTGTCACAGTGTCACACAGACAAAGACTGGCTTGTGTCGGAGCACAATGGAGAATGGTTCAGATTGTGAGGGGTTGTGACTTGAAACTTTAAAAAGATGGAGTTTAGATAGGATGGAGGAGGAAGGACCAAACAAGGGCAAAGGAAAGGAGACATGTTTTCGGTATGTATTTATGATTTATGTGTCTGGCATATACAAGGACAGTGTTAATTATTGTCGTTTTAAGTATGTATGGAAAGAACATCCATAAATCAGTTTGCATCTTGCTAATTATGCATCTAATATATTATATTCCATGTACTTGTATATAGACTCTTGTTGCACTATTTCAATTGTATTTGTAGTTAGTTATTGCATAATTGTATCTGTTTTATTGAATGTATTTGTATTAACTGACTGTACTTCCCCAATGTGACGTCATGGCAGTCAATGTCCTTTGTGTTTGATTATTTATGTTTGCATTGTTTTCATTTGCATTTGTTGTTGTTTTGGAGGTCTTTAAATGTAGACAAATAATTAAAATACTGGTGAAATAAAGTAATAGATAGACAGATAGATGGATAGATAGATTGATAGATAGAGAGAGATGGATGGATAGATAGATAGATAGATAGATGGATGGATAGATAGAGAGAGAGAGATAGATAGATAGAGAGAGAGAGAGAGAGATAGATAGAGAGAGAGAGATAGATAGAGATAGATAGATAGAGAGAGAGAGATAGATAGATAGAGATGGATGGATAGATAGATAGATAGAGATAGATAGATAGATGGATAGATAGATAGAGATAGATAGCTAGAGAGAGAGAGAGAGATAGATAGAGATAGATAGCTAGAGAGAGAGAGAGAGAGATAGATAGAGATAGATAGCTAGAGAGAGAGAGAGAGAGATAGAGATGGATAGATAGATAGATAGATAGATAGATATAGAGAGAGAGATAGATAGATAGACAGATATATAGATAGATATATATATATATATAGAGAGAGAGAGATATATAGAGAGAGAGATACATAGACAGATAGAGATACATAGATAGATAGAGATACATAGATAGATGGATAGATACTTTACTGATCCCACCATTCTTTCAAATGGTTGGAGCGAAGAGGCAAGAAATGCAACAAAGGTCCCAAGGCCACACTTGAACGTTGGACAGTATACTCTGTAACCATTTTCCCACCAAGTTGCTCTGTAAAAATGTATTTCTGGGAACAGCTTTTGACTTCAACCCAGATGCATCTAAACTTTCTCCCTTTGTGGGAAAATGTGAACATTTGCGTCATTTTCTTCACGGTCACCGTAAACACTCTCGGTTGTTTTCACTTCAGACGGATATACAACATAATACAAGAAACGTCACGTCCAGGCTCAGACTGCAGGGATCATGGTGTCCATGAAGTAGAGACGATCTCAATCCATCCAGATAGTGAATGCAACTCTTCCCCTTGGCTCCAACTGCAACTGACAAACAAGTTAAGAATAAATTAATGTTTTATTTCATAATGTTTTGTTGCACAACCTAAGTCTGTACGAGCTCTCCTGAGTCAGAACTAATTCAAAGCCATCTTAATTCCAAGCAAAGTAAAACCACACACACACACACACACACACACACACACACACACACACACACACACACACACACACACACACACACACACACACACACACACACACACACACACACACACACACACACACACACACACACACACACACACACACACACACACACACACACACTGAGCTCATCATCAGCAGTCTCATTATGTTGTTGATTCTCCGTCTCCCCACAGACGGTGCTATTTACCGAAGAAGAAGAAGGGGGAGATGGGTAATGAGACTGATGTGTGCAGAGGTGCGTTCTGGGTAATTTGTTAGATACGAGACCTGATGGGAAGTGAAGGGATCAAAAGATTAAAACAGCTATTTGTTTATGTTCCCTTTATCTTTTTGCAACGCATTTTTCTCTCACTGTAAACAAACGAGAGAAACAGTGTCTGTCTCCGTCTCATGTCCTCGCTGTCCCACACCATCGCAGAGTAACAGAAACAACTCTTTCCTCAGGGGCTGTTTCTCACCTACGACCCTTGAACTCATCACGTGAAGCCCTGAAGGCGTCATTTCTTCTTCAACAGGTGGACTCAGTGACACACAGGTGTATCTTCTGGCTTCAGCTCTCTTCACAGTATGTTTCCGAGTATCGAACGTGACTCACCTGCTTTGTGGGATAAGAAGTGTACGACTCGGTGACCTCTCCTATTGGTTGGAGAACTACTGCATGGAGGGCTCGACTCTCTCGTGTGTAGTGTTTGGAAGTTGAATGGATGCTAAAGGGAGATAGATGACTCGCTGTTCAATGTGTCACGCCCTGGCTCAAGGACGGACAAAAGAAGGAGACCACACATGATTCATCCAATTGAAGAGCATTTATTTAAAGAAACTAAGTTAACTATGAAGTCAGTTAATCAGTCATGTGTGTAGTGTGTGAACATGCATCAGTATATAAAGAAAGAACAAACCAACCAAGGTCCAGTAGAGCCAAGCAGCCCAAGAGGAGAGAGAGACTGACTGCTCAGGCACCCATACTTGTAGCTGAGCAGTCAACCCAAATCAGGTGTCCGCAATCTCTCCTGATTGGGGAGTGGCTAACCACTGGGTCCGTCTGCGCCGCGGCGGTTTTGGTCCGACCTCCTCTAGCGCCATAACCCACCGGACGCGTCCCAGAAGCGTTTCAGAAGCGTAGCGTCGTGCGTGCAGGCTCGCAGTTTCGTTATTGATTCGGCATCCTGGACATTTGTACTTCTACAAGAAAGTAAGTAGGCTACGTAGTTAAATGTTTTATTTTTGTGTCTGTTTAAATTGTGTTTATTGTTGTTATACATTTCCTAATATGTAGTTGTTACCTTCCACTCCACAAACTGCAGCGACTAAAACCAGGCCTTGTCCTTTCTGATGTTGTCCTTGTAGTAAGCATTGGTTACATCATATCAAATAGTGTGTTTTTCCACTTCCATGATGAAAACCTCGTCGTGCATCGTGCGTATCGTAGTGGAGGTGTTGTGATGAAGGAGGGGGGTCTGCTAAATTAGTATATGTGGGGGAAGGGCCTGTCCCGGATGCTCACCTTTCCACTTCCTGCGAGGGGGGGCTGCCTCGTAGGGGAAACTTAGGATTCATCCTAATTTTAGAGAAGCGCTGCGCCGAGCCGCTTCTGAGCCGTAAAGCGGCGCGTGTGGTGGAATAGCACCCATTGACTAGAGTGGCCGCGATCCTACGACCGCCGCGGTGCAGCCGTAACACGGCGTAACGCGGTGCAGCCGTAACACCGACAGATCCGGTGGAAACTGGGGGTTAGGCCTAGGGGCCGTCACAAATGTATTATCTTTTTTATTTTGAAATACATTTTTTTCCTTGTGTTTGCTTCCTGTCTGAGTGTTCCCTCCTCTAGTTGTGTTCCTGTTCCCTGGATTGTGCATGTTTAGTTTTTCTTAGTTTGTTCCTTACCATCAGCTTTTTGTGGATTAAAGCTAACTTTGTGTTAAAAGAGACGAGGGCTGCACGATTTTGGGAAATAATCTAATTGTGATTTTCCTGACAGATATTGCGATTCGATTTGTGATATTTGTTTTTAAGCGACCCAACGGAAGTTTATTGTAAAGTGCGGCCATATCTCAGGCTAGGAAGGTCGCATCAACGTGCTCCCGTCTCGAGCACCCCCGCAGCCCGAGCTACGAGTGAAAGAACTAAACTTACATGAAACATCCGTTGCTTTAAAGTCAAGCTTCAGTTTAAGATTCACCCTGTAATAGAAACACGTGATGGAGCATTACTAACCTGACCCAGATGGTTCACCAAACCATCTAAAGCTCCATTGGAAGCCATTTGGAAAGGGCAGGCACTTTCAATTGGATTGGATCAATCTGTCTATCAGCTGCTATCATGGGCCACTTCTGATTGGTTAACAATGGCTGGTACATGTGGAGCACAGCACTTCTGATTGGTGTGGAGGGCTGACACACAAGAAGAAACAAAAAAATTGCAGGCTTTGCGATTTGATAATCGTATCATTTGAAATCGCAATTTCGATTCAAAATCGATGAATCGTTCAGCCCTAAAAGAGACCCTGTTGTTTTCTTACTGCGATCGGGTCTGGCTTCCTTACCCCAATATCCTGACACAGTGTGGATATTTCACCATTTCTTCCTGTTTTATATCATTAAATTATCATCATCTGGGCGGTGGTGGCGAAGTCGATAGGGACTTGGCTTGGCAACTGGAAGGTCACCAGTTCAAGTCCCGGCAACACCAAGTGCTACCGAGGTGTCCCTGAACAAGGCACCGTTCCCCACACTGCTCCCCGGGCGCCGTTCAAAATGGCAGCCCACTGCTCCTAACACTAGGATGGGTCAAAAGCTATTTCCCCACGAGGGATTAATAAAAGTCCATCTTATCTTATTAGAAAAGACAAAATCAGCTTTGAAAGATTATGTTAATAAAGCCCCTGCCTCCAAAAGATGATGTTTTCTGAACTTGTATGCAATCTAAACAAACAGTAACGAGTAAAACACCGTCTGCAGTCCATCCATGTACATTAAAATATATCCATGTACATTAAATTATATCCATGTACATTAAACCAAATGTATTCATTTGATAATAAACTAATTGTTATTGGAGTCTAATCAAAATGTTTATCCCGTCGGAATGAAACTCACTCTGGAGGGAACACAGGGATTGTAGCCTTTGCAGACCCTTCACATGCACTAAAACATGCACTAAAACATGCACTAAAACATGCACTAAAACCTACAGTACATTACACACTGCAGGAAAGGGAAACCCCAGAAGCATAACAGGGTCTCTAAGATAATATAGTCGTTTGTGTTTTGTGTTGCTTTGAGACTCTTCGTTAGGGCCATTGGATCAAAAGGTGCTCGTATTGTTCCAGCTATTTGACATACAACTAAAATACTCACATGTATCACACCTTACACACATAACCAATACATAACTAATACACTACACGACTTAGAGCTTCACGAGCTGAACTGAGCCTCGAAAAATCCATGAAGAAAACGTTTCATAAAGGACTTTTTGCATTTTAGAGTCAGTTGTTTTACTTCATGTTGCTTTAAAACCTACAGATTGTCCCTTTATTCACAGCCTATAAGAGTCCAGATGGAGCCCAGAAACTAAGTAAGATCAACTCTGTCGTATCAGCGTGGAAACAGGGCTTATAACTAAGATCATTAATGAACTCTGCAATCCAGCCCAGGCCATTTGAGCTGAGCAATGCAGAAATAAATGCACGGTAGCTAAAACATATTCACGGCAACAACGGTGACATTTGAAAGGTAGCACATTAGCAAAATGCACTGGAAACATTCATTCAGAGTGGCTCAGAGCCTTGTTAGCATTCACAGTTTCAGTCTGAATGTACAATTGCGAGTAAGAGAGGACAGATCGGAGGAGAGGAGCGGTAGACACGGAACAAAAGGAAGCAGGGAGAGAGGAGGGGAGAGGAAGAGGGAGGCTTTCATGTCTCCCCCCCGAGTTTGAAAGGCCTACCTTTCATGTGAGCATTGTCATCTGTTCTCTTTCCGTTAGCTCCACCTATCCCCCCCCTCGTGACAAAGACATCACTCTTTTAGTTCAGGCAGGGCAATACCCGATGCACCCGCGGGACAAAAGTGCAGCAATCTCATTAATAAAACATGACATGCATACTACATAGTTGCAGGGAAACTCTGCCTGCAAAGAGTTATGTTCATAAACAACCACTTTACTGAAGAAAGATCCATTGTGTAAGAAAGAACATATCAAACATATCTGGAACATATCATCTCACTGGGAGAACAATATCTGCTGCTGCCAACTCCAGCATCAGTGTGTAGACGACTAAAAGCACTCGGTTACGGTTCGTAGAAGCCATATTGCTTTGATCTGGAGAAGGGGAACCACACATGTTGGGATGGGTTGCCATACTCAATGCTGAACCAATCCCCACCCCTCTTGGGATGAAGCTGGACATATCTTTTACTTTCAATGGTCAACGAATCCTATTGAAAGACAGAAACCAACAATCAATTCGACTAATATCTATCACCTGTGTAGTCAAAGCCTTATGTATTTTATTCCTCTAACGTAGGACTCCATTGTTGTCCGAAAAGTGCAATACTGTTGTAATTTCCCTTTTTTTGTATTACCATGCACACTTTAGCACACTTCCCATCGTTAAAGTACTGTCTTATCTTAATCCCTCGTGAAAAGATTCCCAAACAAACAAACATGACCTCCTGATTGAGTAAAGCTGGCTAAATACCGCCGTTTTCAGCTGTAAAAAACGGGCACAAATCAAGTATTTTTATAGTTGTTTGCCGGGCTATTTTTGATTTTATTTGACAGTAAAGTAAAGAGAAACAGAAATGGAAAAAGACAGACATGCAACACATGGGCTTGAGGTCGAGTAGCACTGACAGGGTAGATAACTCAGAGCGTAAAGAGAGACACTCTACTGCAACGCTGGCTCAGGGTCTCTGCATGGGATTTGTTGACAACGAGAAAAGAAAATGTGAAACAGCATCTCGTGTAACCGAGCGTGGTCGTAATCACGTGGAGGCAAAGTGGTTTATCTGGCACACGTTCGCCCTCTTCCAAAGGGAATGGAGAAGCAACACTTAAAGGATAGAGAACGACTTTATTATAAGACCAATGGGCTTTGGCTTGCGGCCTTCATCAGGGTCATCCAGGGGGCATAATCATTTCGGCAACTAATATTTAGCTAAATGAATGTACATATTTTGTTGATGCAGGTGCATCCAGATTTAAGTGTACCAGTTATTGCCGTGCCAAGACGCAAGCCAGACTTCTTCTGCGTGCCTAAAAGAACACAAGACAGAGGAGAATGCACAGAGAAACATCGAAAGATAGATTACTGTTAGAGCCAGTATTTTGTTTTTATAAGAAAGGCCACCTAATCGTGACGTCTGTAGTCCACACACTTTAAAAGACTACAATTCCCACGGCACCTCCACTAGAGTGACAGAGATGGGCAAGCTGATAGAAAGACACCGTCGAGGAACAGTTTTTAACCGTCCAATTACCCTTTAAGTTATCAAATCACCGTTGGAAACTACAGAGTTCAAAGACGACCATTGCAGTCGCGGAAAGAAAGTAGGACAGGGGGCAGTTTTTTTGATTAATGTTCTTTTTTTTATTACTGTTCCAACTCCATTTCCCGTGGGTCTTGTCGGCGGGGAATTGGCTTGATTGGTCTGGGTTTACAGCCTTGTATACTCCGAGGTCAAGCGTTGTAGAATCTTCCAACTGGGGAATATTGACATCCTCAAACATAGATAGTGATTCCCCCCCCCTCTACCTTTTCCCACCAATCACGTTTTATGACCCCCCCTCAGGGCGTCCAAACACACCGGACCAGGGTTTCTTGTTTTTCCTATTTGACGAGGTTCACCCTCCATTAGCATGCAGGGCCAAGAGCTCCACAAAGACCCTCTTTCTGTTGTCTGTGGTACCGGGGGTGTGAGTGTGTGTCGCAGGTTACAATAAGTTCCACCTCCTGATCTTAATTGGACCTGATGTGTTGTTCTGCTCCCAGGACGCCCGGAGAGCCCGGTTCTGTTCACTTTCATTGTAAAGCGGGCCAAGAACTGTTGGCAGCCGCCGAGCTATAAAACACTTTGGGCGAAAAAGCTCTGCTAAAAAGGAGCTGGCGAGAAAAGAAGGACCCCAAAATAACTGCTGTTGTTTCGTGTTTTGAACAATTCCTTTCAGTTTCTTCTCTTCAGCTCGCCCACGCACTCATCTGCTCGTCGCAAGATACGTTCAAGAGCTACATAGTTGTCTTTGGGTGATTTGTATGTCGTTTTTTTATGGACGCTTTTCAAGGATTATGGTCGGGAGCGATGGAAATGGTTTCTGCTGAAGCTTGATTTGATATTTCATTACACACACACACACACACACACACACACACACACACACACACACACACACACACACACACACACACACACACACACACACACACACACACACACACACACACACACACACACACACACACACACACACACACACACATCTTCCTGCTGCAAAAGGCCCAACGCCCCTTCCCTGCTGTGATGGCTGTCGTTGGAATTTCCCACTCTGGTGTGGAACGGCTTTTGGAAAGGATCTGGAAGTGGTGATGGAGCGGCCGTAATTCAGAGGGAGGGACGACTAACTTCCCTTTGAAGCCAAAGACACAAGTGTGAGGTTTTTTTATTATATTTTTGGGTGTTTCTCTCAGAGCAATTAGAGTCTGTCACTGGGAGAAAAAGCTAAAAAGTAACATACTGAAGGACATGTTGTGGAGAAGCAGCTTTCTTGTGACTATAGATCAAAAACAAAGTGTTCTTAATCGTCTCTTTATCTTTCAACACATACATATACGTAAGTTCCTTCTGTAAGCTGTACACACACTGCATGGTGTGGATATCATGTGACATGTATTACTCGTGACCTTTGGGCGCATCGATCTCTACGGTATGTCTACTGAACAAATGGTTGATTCACACATGCAGGACTTTCGCACAGAGAAAGGGAAACCATCCAAAAAGGGTTTTCCTCTTGAAAGCTAGTTTGTAAATGTGGACTTAAAGGCATTTGTGTACTTTTCATTCATGCTCTCATTACACCCTTTGACCAAAACAAAGTGTGTTTCTATTTTGTAAAGAACAAATATTAATGAGCATGACAATATGTTGTTATGTAGTGGTTAAATTATCCTGTAATTTGCTGCTAACTTGGGCAGAAAAGTGTGAAACAAAGCAGCTAATTTGCGAGCCATGAAACCAAAACAATTAGTTAATACATGCTAAAAATCTGAAGGCAATTTGCGTTAATTCTGTATTTTCTTTTTACCATGTTACACTCAGAGAATAGTACTTATTACAACAAGTCGATAGATTTAGGGCAGCGCCCCCCTGGTGGCCCCCTAGTGGTCCGTGAGTATATTGGTAAAATTTCACATTTGAAATAAATAAATACATTTCAGTTTTCCGCACTCTCGCGGGAATATCTCCGCAATGGAGCGAGCTTAAGTTTCACTTTCTATTGCATGATAAAGCCCAGCGCAACACCGTCGTCACACATGTTGCCACTTGTTTGTACAATTTTCAGGCGATTTGTAATCTGTTCTAGAAAAACGATGTGTTTTTTTATATTTGTGGAGTTAGGTGGTCCGCGAGTGTTTTTTTATTGGTTAAGTCCTTGGTATGAAAAAGTTTGAGAAACACTGATTTAGGCAACATATGTTACACTCAGAGAATAATACTTCTTACAACAAGTCGATAGATTTAGGGTTATAAGTCGATAACAATCTGACGACGCGTGAATAGAATGGAGGTATTTGAGGATCGTACACTGCTGTCTTCTCAATGTACGGCATTATGAGCATCCTTAGTTAGCCTATTATTAAAGCACAATAGAGTTCACATTACAGCCTCGGCTCAATTAATGTTATCCTCGTATGTTATGTCAGGAAACTAAGTGGCTTTGCGCCGTTTGGTTTCTAAAAAGAAAAAAGCCACCAAGCAAACAGTTCCAGGATCTATTTGTAACTGTTTCGGAAAGCACTCAGTGCGAGACGATAAAGCTGCATTAACAGCCTCCGAATGTAGACGGAGGAGAGCACGACGAGCACTTGGAGGCAGCACGTTGTGTGTGTGTCCGAGTGCATCTAAGTGTGTGCACGTGATCTATGATCTGCGTGTGCATTCCAGCATAATGTCAGCACTGAGGATGCGGACCACCTCGTATAATGGCCGCCGAAGAGACGGTCCATCACACCTCTTCGTCCCTGCCTCGGTCCTCGTTCGCCCTGAGGGACGCATGGGGAGCGAGAGAAGGAGAGGAGAGCAGTCTGTCTCTCATTAACATCGTATCTATGGGAGACCAGAATGGGCTCTGTCAGCAGAACACTGGCCTGCTGCTGTCAAGAGAAGAACGAGAGGACGGGGGGGGGGGGGGGTTTATGGACCACCCTATACATCACTTATTACTAGATGTAGTCAAGACACATGATCGAGTCAAATGTTCTTCCAGTTGGATTTAAAGGTCCCCTGTTATCCTGTTGTTCATCAATATATCACAGGGCTCAGATATATACAGAGCCTGTCTGACTTTTTCAATTGTAACTGTATTATTTTATCGACCTGGACTTAAAGGCGGGGTAGGTAAGTTTCAGAAACCGGCTCGAGTGCACTAACATTTGAAAGTACGCAGCCGAAAAGAATCCGCCCCTTCCTTCAGACTTCCTTACCGAGCACCTCCTCCAACACACACAAACGCGACGTCAGCAGACTGGTGGAAGTGGCCGCCTGTTGCCGGCGAGTCATTGAAGTACTGCTGCAATGCACGCCCAACGAGGGCACGCCCAACGACGGCACGCCCAACGAGGGCACGAGATACATTTGTCAGTGTACGAGATGGAAGGCGGCAATCCAATCCGATTGGTTGTACTTTTTACTGTATTACGGCTTCCACAGAGGACATTTTTTTATGTATTTTTTGTCAAAGCACTTCAGATATTCACTGCTATCGGGGTGTTAAGAACATTCCATGGAATATAACAAAAAGTGTATCTCGAGGCGGTTTCTCAAACGTACCTACCCCACCTTTAGAATTGTTCGTGTGCTTTGTTAGCGCGTGTTGATTGTTATCGACCTCTAAGGACTGCAGATCTGGTATAATGCATTTCTTCCCTGTTCTGAGATGAACGTATTTGTATGCATGGAACTTGTTGAAATAAATACATCATCAAATATGTATGTGTTGGCGAGCTCGGGCTTTGTAACCCGTGCAATATCGTTCACTTCAAAAATGTCTCCCCAACGGAGAGCCATTCTATTAATGGATTCGTCTCCGTCTGTCCAACGGTACACAATAAGTGATTTGCGAATGCTTCATGTCGTTCACCTTTTGGGCCGTAGCGTTTAGATTGAGTGAGAGCCCGTAACGCATCTTGTACGGGGAGAGTGCTGGCTCAGGTGGAGCTGGAGAGTCCAACGTCAGACACTGATCAATACCACATTTACGGGATGTGGTCCCATAACTCTGTCAGTTCAACTTTTTCACTTCAAGATGTGATTACACTTTGGAGAGACTTGTGTAAGTTGTTAAAGCTGCATGACTCAATGTTTTTAGCAAAGCTGACACACACACACACACACACACACACACACACACACACACACACACACACACACACACACACACACACACACACACACACACACACACACACACACACACACACACACACACACACGTCCCGTTCAAGGTTATCACTATTTACTTACTATCAGGTCGTAATGTTAACTTCTTCAATATTTGTATTTGTGATGTACACATGCTAAATTAATTCCCACGAGCTTTAGCTACACTCAAACAGCTATACGTTTTAGTCTGAGCATGCTAACGAGCTACTTTTAAATCGGGAACACGGTAGCCTAATCTTTACAACTGCTTAACATTTAACTGTTTTACTTTGTGGGCATGGCTTCGTCGGTCTGCGACCTTCAGCACTCACTGGATCGGTTCGCAACCGAGTGTGAAGCGGCTGGGATGAGGATCAGCACCTCCAGATCTGAGGCCATGGTTCTCAGCAGGAAACCGATGGACTGTCCACTCCAAGTGAAGGAGTTCAAGTATCTCGGGGTCTTGTTCTCGAGTGAGGGAACAATGGAGCGTGAGATGGGCCGGAGAACCGGAGCAGCGGGAGCGGTACTGCAGTCGCTTTACCGTGGTGACGAAAAGGGAGCTGAGCCAGAAGGCAAAGCTCTCTGTCTACCGGGCCAGTTTCCTTCCTACCCTCACCTACGGTCATGAAGGATGGGTCATGACCGAAAGAACGAGATCGCGGATACAAGCGGCCGAGATGGGTTTCCTCCGCAGGGTGGCTGGCGTCTCCCTTAGAGATAAGGTGAGAAGTTCGGTCATCAGGGAGGGACTCGGAGTTGAGCCGCTCCTCCTTCGCGTCAAAAGGAGCCAGTTGAGGTGGTTCGGGCACCTAGTTAGGATGCCACCTGGGCGCCTCCCTAGGGAGGTGTTCCAGGCACGTCCAGCTGGAAGGAGACCAAGGGGTAGACCTAGGACCAGGTGGAGGGATTATATCTCTTCGCTGGCCTGGGAGCGCCTTGGGACCCCCCAGTCAGAGCTGGTTGATGTGGTCAGGGAAAATAAAGTTTGGGGCTCTCTGCTGGAACTGCTACCCCGAGACCCGACCACGGATAAGCGGGAGAAGATGGATGGATGGACTTTGTGGGCATGTTATCATTTAGCTCGAAGAATTATAATTATAATTAGAATACCTTTATTTGTCCCACAGAGGGGACATTTGCATTTGTTAGAGCAAGAAAAGAGCCAAAGATAGCTTAATATTAACCAAGAAGCATTCTGAGGATTTGGCAGCCAGGTATTGCACAGTTATTACATCCCAGTCTCACGGCATTTCGTGTTATAGTCACGAAATTAATGTAATCTATTGATTCGTGTTCACCAACACGATTTTCCCCTTTTCATCGCGTCACACAGAACGATTTTAAAAGCAGTGTATTTCTATTGGTAGCATGTTTCGTGCCTGCACCACGTCTTTTTGTCCGGTCGGGTCTTGGAAGACCGGAATCTGTGGGGTTCATAAAAACATTTTATTACTCAATATCAAGCCACGATTATTGTTTGTTTGTTTTATCCTATAATGTCGGACTTTTCTTGCCGTCCGCGAGGAAAGGAAATGCGGCTCAGAGCCTCAGAATACTGACATCTGTATTTTTTAAATATTTTTTCCATCTAATTTGTTATTATTTGGTGCAGGCACGAAACATACTACCAATAGACATACATTGCTTCTAAAATCGTTCTGTGTCAGAATACTGAAATCTGTATTTTTTTTTATCTGTTTTTCCTTCTAATTTGTTATTATTTACATTTCTTTTAAAATCGTTCTGTCATGACAAAAATGGGGAAATGGTGTTGGTGAACACGAATCAATAGATTAATTTCGTGACTATAACACGAAATGCCGTGACACTGGGTTGGTTATTAACGGTTATTGCACATAATTGGTATTTCAAAGCACGAATGTGGTTATATGGGACAAGAATATTCATGTTATTGTGGATGTCATGCGAGCAAAACATGGTGAAAACAATCAGTCTAAATTAACAATCGGGGCGGAAATGTTCGGATTTCCAAAGGGAGGTTCTGTGAATAAATTAAAAATCAAGAACCGAAAGAATTGAACTATTCATATCGTAGACTGCACTGTACCTTTTATCTTTTAATGTTAATTTTTATTAGCTTTTCTTTTTAATGACTGATTTTAAATGCCATTTTTTCTTAATGTCTTTCAATTTTTGTTTTTCTATTAATGTTTCTTTTATTACCTTTTACTGTTTTTAAATGCCTTTGTCTGAATGTCTTTAATTTTTGTAAAGCACCTTGAATTGCCTGGTGCTGAAAGGGGCTATATAAACTTGCCTTGCCTTGCCTTGCCTTGCCTTGCCTTGCCTTGCCTTGCCTTGCCTTGCCTTGCCTTGCCTTGCCTTGCCTTGCCTTGCCTTGCCTTGCCTAGCCTTGCCTTGCCTTGCCTTGCCTTGCCTTGCCTTGCCTAGCCTTGCCTTGCCTTGCCTTGCCTTGCCTTGCCTTGCCTTGCCTTATGGGAAAACATGAATATTCTAATATTCTAAAGCTCGGTCGGATGCTACTCGATCGGAAGCTGTGGGTACCTGCTCATGTGGATAGTTATTGTAAATTGTAATCCCTGTAATGATGCTGTGAGACGTCCTTTTGTTGTTCTGTTTATGTTTGTATGTTTCATGTGGAACTACTTGAGCAGGTCTCCCTTGAAAAAGAGATCAATGATCTCAATGGGATACACCTGGGTAAATAAAGGTTTGAAATGAAATGAATTCCATATGCCTTGAAACTTGACAATCATTAAATGACCTAATGTCATATTGCATGCGTGTGTTAATCAGCTCGTTTGCCAAATTCTCCATGATTGTTTGTATTTCCTGTTTTGTATTTCTCTGCTTTGAGTTGTTTGTGTTTCCACACTCCACTGACCAGAGTCCTTGGAGCAAAATCAACACAAACACCGACTTCATTTCTCACATCAGATGTTCCCCATGCAGCACTTTTTATTTACATTCGAGGTTATCCACGCGTATGATGCAGCTTGACCCCTCTGTGTGTTCTGGCCCAGCTCCGAGGCGCTATGAGCGGGGAGGGAGACAGATGGAGGCTGCACAGAGTAAGTTCAGCAGATAAATGTCTCTGAGCGTAAGTAAACAAAAGGAAAGAGACAGTGAGTCACAACCCCTGCACAGAAAAAGATGCACTTCATTTAATCTAAAACAGATCCGCTGTCCCGTCTCATCCGTCTCACATGCAGTGTCTGCTTGGACTCGTGTACCATTAAGAGCAATGATATGTGATTTACACTGCAGCGGCGCAGGGGGCGACACACGAGGCGAGATGATGACAAATGGATGTACTGTAGTTATGACATGTTTAAAAGCCGGGGAACTCTGTTTACGGTCCACGCTTTGGTTCCTGTGAAGTTTCAGGCCTCACAAGTGGGGACCAACGAATGGTTTTGGGAATCTTCTTTTAAACACAAAGACACAGATACATCGGAAAGAAGACATACTTGACACGTTCACGTATACAAGAGCAGACACGCATGAAGTACATTGCATTGGAGGTTACTAATATAAATCCACATTTGCTCAAGGGGGGATTGAACTAAAGGGAAGTAATAAATTGGAACGCATTGTCGTACATTTTTGCATCACAACATAATGGTAATCAAACCAATAAGTAGCGAGAAAAGAGACTAAACTAAAAGGCTTATTTGAATACAAAATGGCCTCGTACACATAGTCAGCTCGTACTGAGGAGTGTTTACACTTTGATGGTTTGATTATTTATGAGCATCCTTGGACATTTTAGCGCTGAAAAGGATTGGTTTTAAGATATAGAGAGACGGATAAAAATGAGTTTTACGATGCTTCAAAAGTGGTGTAAGCCCGAAACCCCTTTGTCTGTCTGGCTGTCGAAGAGAGATGAGCATCGTGCATTTAGATTCCTGGGTTTGGATGTGTGTGTGTCTGCACGTTTGAGGATTCATGCTGCAGACAATGCATCAGCGTCTGTCCTTCTAGTCAAGTTCCACATGCTACCTCTCCCCCTTTTCTCTCCCATGGCTCCCATCACCCTTCACTGATGAGGGCTTATTGATAAGTAAGTATAATGTGTAAAAACAAAAAAAAAGGCAAGGCAAGTTTATTTATATGTCACCTTTCAACACAAGGCAATTCAAGGTGCTTTACAAAAAGGAAAGACATGCAGACAAAGGCATTTAAAAACAGTCATTAAAAAGAAAAGATAATAAAAGAAACATTAAAAGAAAAAAATACATCAATAAAAAATACATCGATAAAAAGTACATGAATAAAAAGTTACAGTGCGGTTTAAGATAGGAATAGTTCACACAGAAGCTCCACTTTACTGATGCCTTTCTTTAAGGTTTCTCCGAACATGAGCTGTGTACGGCACATACGTCGTCCCGAGCAGCACACATACGTCGTCCCGAGCAACACACAGAGACAAGCAGCCAGGACAAAGTCCCCAGACACTGATTCCCTGGGGTTACTAGCCCCAAATGTTCATTAACCAGAAACGAAACACAACCGCTCAGTTTCAATTAAAAGCGGCGGCAAAAAGAAAAGTCTTCAGCCTGGATTTAAAAGTAAAAAGGAGATTTGATTCCCTGCAAAGACAAAGTGCTCAAAGCCTCGTGACGGCAGCAGAACGGTGAAGGCTGGTCGACGGCGCTCGTAGGTGCCGACAGAAAGAACATGTTAGGCCTGGAGCCAAGATGGAAATCTCAAGCCAAACATTTTATTTATGCGCCATATCAAACATAAAACACATGTCTAACATATCATGTTGACAGAGTGAGTGAGGTGATGTAGAATGATCTGGAACAATAGAAAGGACACCCAAAACAAAGGCAGTAAGACATTGTTTAAAACATCTGGAAATACGGTTAATCAAAGGAGCTATTTGCCAAACTGGTACTTTTCATGTTGACAGACATGTGGGCAAAACGTAGGTAACAAGCATGCTGGGTATTTTCCCTTTGATTTGAAATAACATCCCAGACTTTTGAGGCACTCTCTATAACTAGGAGGTCATACAGTACACAGGCTTTTTTCTAAGGATGCTGTTATTGCACTCTCACAATGTCAGCATGCAGGTGGGTGGAGTACATGCGGGGCCTTTCTAGCCGGTGCACCTCCATTAGTGACCTTACCTTTGCAGCGGGGTCATCAGCTGGGAAGAACCAGACGTCCATTGGCCGGCACATCTGTCGGCCATTTCTCTTGTCGAGACATTGCAAGACAAGCCGAATCAATTTTATAGATATCCTGCTTACTTGAAGTAAACGGTTATTTTGTGGGTTTTTTGTAAATTATTGAGTGTGCTTCCATTTTGATGTGTGTTTTTTGTACTGTGGGAAACAGTATTTCGATCTTTCTGTGTGTACAAACATATTTTGAGATTGACAATAAAGTTGACTTTGATCAGAATCAGTATCAGAATATTGTTTTGCTCCATTTTAGCCATGCCTCATATCCCTCTATTTCACTTCCTGTTTCAAAAGTGCTGATTTGCGGTATAAAGCTTAAACAAATTTTTTAAAATTGATACAAAATAAAAAAGGAGGGGTCTGAGCTCATGCGGGACCCGGCAGCTACCGTCTAACTAAATGCTGCCGTGATGAAACTCCATATCATGGATTATCAAGGATCCTCTCTGAAACAGTCTGGAGCTCAAAGGCTTTCTCTCTCTCCGGTTACACCACAAGGTGAGTCCCTTTCTACTTCCTGCTTCTTCACACACATGCTCTCCAGTACAGGTTAGCTCTGAGTGTTAGCATGCTAATGTAAACACCGACCATATTACGTCCAAAACAGTCGGGCATTGTTTCTGATAGCAACGTTTCTGATTGGCCCGTGGGTCCACATTTCAGATATGACGTCATATCGGACGCAAATCTGGATCAGCTCCGTTGTTCCCCGTTTTTAGAGATTTGGGTACGGAGGAAAAGAGAGAGGGTTTTATTTTCTGACGCTGCGTGAGTTCCCCGACACACCGGGGACACATGTTGATGTATAGAAGACATCACAAAGTGCATTTTGCATGATAGGTGCACTTTAAGAGATATAAAATACTTTGCTTCGTATAACACTTGTTGTACGATATGAATTTGCAACAAGACATTTAACTGTCTGGTTAGATAATCTTAACATCTGCAATACAGGATCAATGAATCGTATCATTTCAGAGTATTAATATCACACAGTCATTTTGAATGCTCCATTTAGATGTATTTTTTAATGGAGTTTGTTATTGGCAAGGCACACACAACCGTGTCGTGTATTTGATCTTAAGCCAATTGAATTAAAGCAACATAATGGCTCCGTGTCAGACAGCGTAAAGTGTTTCACGGCTGGAACTTTATCGTCTGACAAATTGCAAAAAACAGCGTGGCACACGATTGATTTATCTGCCAAAAAGCACAAATTGATTGCAGGAATTCCCCATGTACTTTGTAGACCGTGCATGTATATGTCCGTGCCAAATGTGTCAAGTGCAGCGATCAAAGGTGTTGCACATGTGATACGAGACATCTGCGATACACATGTTGAGCCTCTTCTGCTTCATGTCCACTTCTTCGCCCTCCAAAAAGTCACGTGTGTGCCAGACTGCATGTAGAACTGCCCATTTGAACAACGCCGCTGTGTGTGGAGGAGTAGCAGGTGCTGCCCTGAGAAGTCCTGACCTCCACTTAGCCCGGTGCTAAAACACATGTTCCTGACCATCATCTCCAAAGCCGTGCACCGTGAGCCCACAGCTTCACGGCCCTGAGAGGCTGATGATATCCAACACCTGAACTTCACCACAATGATATTGACAATGGTAATGGAGGTCAGCGGATCCTCTGCGCCAACAGATTTGAGTTGGCTTAACTTCTTTTCAATAAGCCGCCAAAGCTGTCATTATAAATACACTGAGCGCTGAGGCGGGAATGTTCACTGTGTGTGTGCTCTGAAAACATTGATGCTCCCCTCCCTCTATTTGGATAGTTTCACTGCGGGATCCTTGCTTGTTTTCACCCATAAGTGCCCTGGAGTAATCAAATCCCAAATGAAATATTTTCTTTGCCGCTAGTCGCTTTCTGCCTGCCGTTTTCGCTCCCAGGGAACCATCCTGTCGGGCCCTGACTCTCTTTCCCGAACCGGGGATTTACGGAAGATTAGGGAAAACTATGTAAATGGCACTGCTCGTGCGGAGTCAAGCGAAACGTTAGACCCCAATGGAGGACGGCTGGGAGTCGGGACGAGAAAGAGAGGCGGGAAAAGAGCACATCCTCGGGAATTCCTCTCGGAAATCTGTGGATTATCCCACCAGTTTTAATGGAAGTTGTCAGGATTAAGACCGCAGACGTCTGCTGAGGGTCGGGATAGGGAAAGGCATTGAAGAAAAGAAGAAAAGAAGCAGCATGACAACAGGAAACCATTATATTCACTTAATTGAAGGTACAATGTCCACAAAGGGGCTGAGTGATGAGACGCAGCGGCGAAAGCACGACATGACGGAGGAGAAAGTCACAATAGGCACAATCACACACACATCGGAAAACACACACATCCATCAAAGTTGTGTCCCACACTTTAGTGGGACACAAGTTTGATGGTGCGGCGGTCCTCTTAGACATACTGATTAGCAGAAATATCAATCATGCCTCTATCCCTCTTTCCCTGTCGTGTCTTTCTCCCTCCGTCTCCCTCTTTCTCCCCACTTCTCTGCCTCTCTGGCCATGATGAGACGGTCACCTCAGTGTCAGCCGTGATGGCTAAGTGGGAGCTTGAGCACTTCCTTAATCAATCTTGGTAATAGAGAGGAGACTGCAAGCCACACACACACACACACACACACACACACACACACACACACACACACACACACACACACACACACACACACACACACACACACACACACACACACACACACACACTTAAAGACCTGTCAGCTCTCATTCTCAGTCATCCGTCGAAACATTGAGCCATTAAGCTCTCTCTCAGGCACAATGGCAAAGGAAGTAAACAGAGTTGACACATTGCCGTCGATGCACCTGCACGGCCAAAGAAGCACATCAAGGATAGATTAGCACGGTGGCGCATGATTTTGCAAACACACACAGGAAATTATAACACGGCCTGGGAGACACACTCAGACGCACTCCACAGTCGGAGGGATATGGAGAGACAGCTGGGAATGTCACGCATGCACACTCGACAGGCGATCCAATAAAGGAGAGGACACAGCGAGGGCGAATACTTTTGATAAGCTGCGGTATGCTTTGCGTAAACACTCGCTTCTTTTAAAACGGAGCTTTTCGACATGTTGGTCATAGATTAGCGTTAAAGCAGTAGTGAAAACGTTGTAGAAGCAACCAGCTGCTGTTAGTGTATTCTAGAAATAATAAATCATTACATTAATTAAGAATAAATAAAGTGAGCTTCACCGAAACGACGCAACGATAAAAATATGCAAACATGTAATCGAGTCAGGGGGTATTTACAACAGAGAGGAAGTCTATGTTAAACTTTACATTAAAGTGTAGTTCAGTGTAGAAAACTATTATTACAAAAAGTTATATATATATTGATATGACAGAATTCTGACTTTAATCTCAAAATAAATAAAAAAAAATCGTTTAAACTAATTTCGTTTTTTTCCGCAGAAAATAATTTATTCAGAATTCTGACTTTTTTCCCAGGATTCTGAATAAATTATCATTATTATTATTATTTATAATATTCTAGAAGCCTGAAGGCAGGAGAGACTGACAAGAGTCAAGGGAAGCTTATAATAGTTAACAGCATTTAATTACACAAAAGATGAGGTGGTGTACAAAATGAAATTGCAAGCGGAGACCCTCTCCCCATCTCCCGTCAGGCCGGGTCAGCAGGAAGAAGAGGTCAATCCTTGGCATGCTCTTCCTGTTGTCATCTGAGGTCTTCTCCTATTGGCCGGCGTCGTCGGGGGGCGGGTCCAATGCAATTCCTGCCTTTTTCTGTTGTTAAATTACATCATTCTGGTGTCTGTGGTTATTTAAACATTCCCTAATAAACGTTATTCAGCGGAAATACATGAGTGCTAATCCCAGTGTGCTCAGTGTACAACATCACATGTCCTTTCACCTTCGATTCACGGTTTGAAAATGTAGCAATTCGCCACATGCTAATGCTAACCGGAAGTGAAGAATTTTCAGAATAAAAGTGTTAAATTAATGTTAGTGTGAACTTCCGGTTTTTCAGAATATTTTTTTTAAAAATTAAATAGTGTATTTAATTCAAATTACGCCATATCAACATTGATTTTAATTTCTAACACTGCGCAACAATATTGTGGCAGAACACACAGCTGTGCGTGAAAGTGTGTATGTGTGTACTGTACGTTAAATAAAGATGTTTCCCCAGGAATGGTCCATCAGCGCATTCCAGCCCTTCTGTCAGTATCCGGCCACATCTGCCCACTTTCCTCAATATATGTCCTAAATCCCATTCTCCTTCCGCTGTCTGTCTTTCTGTCTCAAACTCAGTATTCGTGGCTGCTTACTGTGCCAACTCATATGTCTCCCAGTTTTGTTTCTCCTTCAACATCTTTCACTCTGGCTCCATCCATTCATCTCTGTTGACCCAGTCCAAATGGCCTCAAGATGTTGCCGCTATTCATTTGCATTTACTTACATCTCGAGTACATACATGGCCAAGAAACCCTTGGAGGAAATGTTGACCGCATATTGCGAGAAGTAGCCTGTGGATGGATGTCTTTCTATAACATAGCCGACAGAAACGCGGCGGCAAGTTGCAAAGGTTGAACCGTCGTAAAATCCAAATACGGCGCCAAGAAGCGTGTCGCCGCTCTTCCTCTCTTCGCCAACTGCTCGCTGTCTGAAAGTACGGGCTAAGTTGGCCAACTGACGCTGTAATACTTATTGAGAGCATGAATACAATACAGTGTGTTTTAAGGTTCCTGATGGAGTTTTGTTTACCCACTTGGTACGTTGGTCATCTTCATCTGTCTTCATTTTGTCAAATCTAAGGATGTCTTGTGCCAGACAAAGTTAGCATTAGCTGCTAATGCTAATCATTTGTTTCCCGCTCATGTCAGTAACCTTTCAAAGTGCATGTTGCCTTTGTAATTAAGTTGATATGTTGTATACAATTGCAGGTTTTGTGATAACAACATAAACAATGTCAAGGTCAGTCAGCATTGTGCATGGAAGTCTGACATATTTTCTTTTGTTAAAAGTAGTTGTGGGTGGCTTTTGCAGCTAGCTAGCAGAAGAGTGACGTATAGCATGTATTTCCAAATGACTTTCTTTAACTGGTATGTAAGGTTTAATACTTACAATCCCAGCCAGAACACTTTCCTAGACCATTGCATTTTAGTCCTCATTTGGTTTACAGTGCGAGGACAAAGGGCAAGGACACAGAGGTTTAATTTATTAGACGGCTGCAGTATTTTGTGTTGCTGCTATTTAGTTTAATTTATGATAACAAATTAGATTCTTCTATTTGAAATCAAAATCTCATTAAGTTTAGCCTGCTTCCTGGAAAACAGAGAATCTTGAGTGGTGACCTCATCGAGCACTAAAGGTTGCACATAAAAAATCTAATAAAAGTGTCACAGATTTTGAACACTCCCTCCCCTACATTTCGCCCATCAAATAAAACTGCCTCTTTTGGACCCGATTCCCATTGCTTTACTCAGCCAACAATCCCCACTCGTGTTATATGCTTTATATATATCACTTTCCAACAGGAAATACCACCCAACTCAGGTGTCGAGATGTTCTCTTGTTGCGGTTTTACTAAAGTAGTGAGGCATGCTTGTATTTTGCATATTGACAAGAAGGACATCCTTGTCCAGCTGCTTTGAGCAAGTCAGGATTTCCATTTCTCATGTTTGAAATACAATTAAAGGTCCCCGATTACACTGTTTTACATCAATATATCTCAGATATATACAGAGCCTGTCTCTGATTGGCTGAAACACCAAACAGATCATGGCAGCATTACCCATAATCCCCTCTGTTTCAGCCCTGTTTCCAAAATGCTGATTCTCTGTCTGTTACTTTCGATGAAAACAAGGAGCCCCTCCCCACGCCCCTCTGAGAGACGTTTGGTTACAAAGAACTCAATGGTGCTCTAGAGGAGATTCAGGTGATAGGGGGGGGGGGGGTTAACGTGGTTGCTGATTGGCTAATGGCTACACAAGACAACACATCGTTATGACATCATAAAGTGGCCACAATCTGATCAGCTCATTTTCAGACAGGTTTTTATAGAAATGGATCAAAAAGAGAGAGAATCTTTGTTCCTGAAACTTTCAGAGTCTCTTTCCACAGAGCGGACACATGTTGATGTAGAAGAGACATGAAGAAGAGGGGACACATGTTGATGTAGAAGAGACATGAAGAAGAGGGGACACATGTTGATGTAGAAGAGACATGAAGAAGAGGGGACACATGTTGATGTAGAAGAGACATGAAGAAGAGGGGACACATGTTGATGTAGAAGAGACATGAAGAAGAGGGGACACATGTTGATGTAGAAGAGACATGAAGAAGAGGGGACACATGTTGATGTAGAAGAGACATGAAGAAGAGAGGACACATGTTGATGGAGAAGAGACATGAAGAAGAGGGGACACATGTTGATGTAAGAGACATGAAGAAGAGGGGACACATGTTGATGTAGAAGAGACACGAAGAAGAGGGGACACATGTTGATGTAGAAGAGACATGGAGAAGAGGGGACACATGTTGATGTACGAGACATGAAGAAGAGGGGACACATGTTGATGTAGAAGAGACATGAAGAAGAGGGGACACATGTTGATGTAGCAGAGACATGAAGAAGAGGGGACACATGTTGATGTAGAAGAGACATGGAGAAGAGGGGACACATGTTGATGTAGAAGAGACATGAAGAAGAGGGGACACATGTTGATGTAGAAGAGACATGAAGAAGAGGGGACACATGTTGATGTAGAAGAGACATGAAGAAGAGGGGACACATGTTGATGTGGAAGAGACATGGAGAAGAGGGGACACGTGTTGATGTAGAAGAGACATGAAGAAGAGGGGACACATGTTGATGTAGAAGAGACATGAAGAAGAGGGGACACATGTTGATGTAGAAGAGACATGAAGAAGAGGGGACACATGTGTATGTATAAAATAGGTGACCTTTAAAGTGTAGCAACGTCTTGACGCTGATCCGGTTGTCTCCGGCTCTCGTCCTCCTCATGCCAGCCTTGCCACTCCGTCTCAAAGAGAGAACCCTTCCCTGTCGTCCGTCCCAGCCGTGGCCAATTAAAGAGAAAACAGCTCGGCCCCAACGAGGCGGCCACATGTTGCAGCGAGACCTCCCCTCTTCTTCCCCCCCGGGACCCCACCTCGAGGGTTCAGGGGTCACAGCGGGAGGAAAACATCGAGACTGCAGACAAACAGGACAATTAGCCCCCGACTCCGACTGAGCGTCTGCTCCCTCGAGGTCGCCGAGGCTACGTCCTCCTCACCTACAGTAGAGGGCAGCTGACAATGAGGTGATTCACCCCCCCTTGTGCTCCCTCGCCTTTTCGTGTTTATCATTCTGGGTAATGTTTTGTTTTCGGGGGCGGGGGTGAAGGTTGAAACCACAGAGCCGATGGCACGGATCGCTTTGGACGTTGAGTCGAAGACACTTCTGACGCTCTAATGGGATTATGGTGTTATTGTATCGGAGCATGTCTATTTTGCAATTGGAGAGATTATCGCATGTGTTCCGAGGTACACTCGATGAGTTATAGGGACAGGTAAGGTTTCTTGTAATTGTAAAAAGTAATTTATTTCTGATTGTAAAAAAAAAAAAAAAAAAAGATTAACAAGACAAACATGTCGCTGATGACGATGACCTAATGTTTTATAAGAAACATATATGTTAGAGGGGGGAGGACCAGAAACGTTTTTTTAAGCTTCTTCTTGCCCCTGTTGAACATGAACAGAGACTATCTGAAAAATATTTTTTTTTTTTTTTTTTTTTTTTTTGTGGTACTTTTATAATTATTAATCTGAGTGAAAAAAAGAGAATATATATATATATATATTATTGTTATATTTTTTTGTTTCTGACATGTTCAATACATTGACTAAACTAAACAGGTGCCCATTCGCAATATACAATTCAACACACATATAAAAACATATTTATTCCTGTATTTATTTATTAACAGATTCAACTCAGACATCGAAAATCTTACTTCCTGTCTTTGTTATACATTGTAAATTGTATTTCCTGTGAATTGTATTGCATGTATGGATGTTTATTTGTATATATACTTTCCTCTCGTTTGATATGTGAACATGCTGGATTGCTCTTTCAATTTGGTTGCACCTGATGCAATGAGAATAAATAACTTATATTCTCTAATAAAGAACAGTTAACTGTTATGAATACGAGGGTAATATATAGATTCTCACATTTGGAAAACGCACATTTTGACTACTAATACTGATCTCTTTTGTTGTTGTTTTTTCTCAACTCTAGACTCGAGAATACAATTCTGAACATTCAAAATAAACAAAGTGTGGGGATGTGAGGATGGTTCGGAACGTGCATAGCTTGCGAAAGAGTCGAGCAATGGAGGTCAGACATTAGCAAGCAAGGGCGTTCTGTGAGGCTGGGAAATGAGGTTATAAATGTATAATGCCGCGCAGCAGGACGACGGGGGCACCACGGAACAGAAACAAGATGGAAAGCGAGTGCAGGTCAACAGATGGGGCCACCTCTTGTCCTTCCTGCGACTGTGATATGTGTGTCCCCGTGTGTGTGACCGCGGTGTTTGTTTCCCCTCCTAAGCCTGGCTGGCGTCCCTTCCTCACGTCGGGACCATGAAACCCAAGCGGTGCACTTTCTTCCCATAACGCGCAGCATATACAGGAAATCTAATCACAGCACCGCAGCAATGCTAACCCCGATGTTGTAAACACACGTAAGCTAACAGTGTGTGTACAGCAATGGTATATATATATATAGGGATAAGGGAAAGTGCCCAGGATAGACGAGCCTCCCTAAGACGAGCATTCCTGCCTTCTGAGGTCTGCACAGCATCTCACCGGCTAGTAGAAACAGATGCGCTCAATGTTAGTATTCCATGCAAGACGTGCATGGCTCTTAGTACAACTATGACCACTTTTGACCTTGCAAATCCAGTCCAAGTATACAACGTGTACAACAAAAACAAATGTGGTAGAGGTAGTCGTTTTGGTTCAACAACGTAACTAACACACAGTATGAAAATACACAAGCTGAGTGCAACCGTTATTACTCATTCCCAGCACACTTTGCTGATTTTGGAAGCGTTCCACCGAATATCTGTCTAATGGCATGAGGTAAGACTTTGCATATATATATTTAACAATGGACACTTTATAAAGCATTGAATCAGACAGGATAAGCAATGCGAGCACACGCTTGGAAGCCAATGGCATGAAGAATAGCGGCACACTAATGTTATATATGGCATGTCACTTGCTATAAACATGTACTCTAAGCACTTAGATGTCTATGACAACAACACCGACTGTTCGTACGGGTAAAAGATGTCTGAAATCAGGGGAAAGAGGACCGGTAGCAGAGTCACGGGCGGACTGAGCCACCCAAAAGAAAACAGACAGTGTTGCTTTCCCCATTACCGTTGCAGACGTTGATACGAACCAGAGATGGCGAGTGGTGGCTAGTATATTAAACCCAGATCTCCCCCCCCCCCCGCCGCCTCGTCTTTGCAGTCATCTGTGTAATGGCAAGATCGATGTGAATGGAATCAACCGGCTGTCTCTATTATGACCGTCGTTCTGTTAAATCTCGTTCGAGGACGCGAGCGGTTCACGGGACTCTTCCTGGCCGCGGGCCAACATGACGAGCCTGATTCATTCAACATGCTTTTAAATTGGAAAATGTCCTCCTTTCTATATCCCTGCACACATGTCAGCGCCCTCGCTGTCCCTCCTGTTGCCGCCTTCCCTCCCACTGTCCCTTTTTCCTTTCTTGCATTGAACTGGCTTTCAATTCCCCGTGCGTGCTGACGGACACTCTCATCTGGGCGACCTTGCTTTCTTCCTGTGTTTCCAGGTTTTGGGGGAGGTATGTAAGGGGTGAAAGGTGAAAGGTCGGCCTTGTGCTCAGCGCTGTGTCTGCCTCTGTCAACACAACCTCTGCTCTGTAATACCATTTCCCCTGGATCGCACTGGAAGGGGAGGTGGGGGCGGGGGTAGTAGTCGAGACAGTCAATTAGCTGCAATGTTATGGGCTGACATACCACAGTGAGCACTTCACACAGAACATGCAGAAACTAGAGTGCAGGGTATCTGAGGATACATTACGAACAACTGTTTTACGGCCACTCGTGTACACATAGTGCTTACCGATGCATTTAATTGGAACTCGTAAAATATTCACGAGGTACAAATGTTATCAGCCTTTTAATTGGGCTTTATCAGATTACAGGTGTAAGTCACACGGGGCCTGCTTCACAAGCTAGTTTTATCATTTATCAACACGGTTGTTTATTGAAAGAAAGAATAGTGATTATGACTGGATCCAAGTCATGTGACGTAGTATAAAGATAGATACACTCTTTAAGAGTTGTGGTTAGGAACGGGCAACCACTATCTCCCCCTAAACCTGACCAATCCTTTTTGTTGACAAAACCTAATGATGTTGGTTTGTCCAAGACGTTGTGTTTCATTACATTCCTATTCCTATTGTCTTCGTCCCCGTCCCCCCTGACTTTGGTGTTCGCGGTCGAATTTGACCGGTCCTGTTTTAACTGCTATTACATTAACACAAAAACCATTAATCAGCACCACATTTCATGTAACACCCTTTCAAACTGTACATATTGTATCAGAGTACTGGTACACATGAAGAACTGCAGTAAATACACAGAGAACAGACACTGAACATGTACTGCGTGTGCCAGGTGTGATCCATGTGGGGGAGGGGCACATAAGAGCGGGAAATGTGTCAAATTGTTCTGTGTGTGTGTGTGTGTGTGTGTGTGTGTGTGTGTGTGTGTGTGTGTGTGTGTGTGTGTGTGTGTGTGTGTGTGTGTGTGTGTGTGTGTGTGTGTGTGTGTGTGTGTGTGTGTGTGTGTGTGTGTGTGTGTGTGTGTGTGTGTGTGTGTGTGTGTGTTATTCTGATCCGGATGGTTACTAATTCCATTTCTTTATGGCGGTCATTGAGAGCAAGAATACATACAGTGTGTTTTAGGACACTGTTATGGCTGCTGATCGGGTATTGTTGAACACGGTACGTTGCTCATCTTCATCCGTCTTAATTTTGTCAAATCTAAAGAGTCTTGTGCCAGACAAAGTTAGCATTAGCTGCTACCATGGTGTTACAAAGTTGACTAAATCATCCAGAATGCAAGGAAAGTGTGATCAGCCATGTGATATGTTCAAATGTCTCCTGTGAAGGATGTCATGAAGCCTGAATGCAATCGAATGTTAAACAAAAAAGTTACGATTGATGAACGTAGTAAATCGGTCAGATTTGACCCGAAGACAACAGGAGGGTTAAATAGCCCTTTAACTTTCTCAAATAAGTAAGTTCAGTTTGTCCCGTTTGACAATGATCAGATAACACGTGGTTATTTGGCTAATACTGTTCGAAATCGGTGAAAACAAGTAATTTACTTAATAATAAGTAAAGGTCATGAACTAACGAAAGAGTTTGACTGATGAGGGTATCATATGGGAAAGTGTAGTTTCTTTAATATTTCAATACTTTACTGCATCGACACAACTGTTAACCTATTGAAAAAAGCGTATTGATAAGCTGCTTGTTGTTGATATTCAGTAATACAAAAAGACACAACATAGTAATACATCCTGGCCCTTGGCGACACAATTTAAAATAGTTAAATGCAGGTTCAAACCAATCATCATACGGAACCGTGAGAAGAGATATCCTCGATCCGGTTCCACATAATTCATCATTAATGTTAAGCAATCACAATCGCCCAGTGATAAACCCACCAGATGGAGTCTCCAAAGCAATCTCGTGAGGTGTTTGAAATCTTCCCTCGGCGAAAGCTCAACCGCTTACTTTGTGATCGATAAACCATCCATCTGCGATACCTCCAACCCGGGGCCCTTTGTGGGAACTCCAGTAGGCGTTTTTCAATCAAACATCAAAACGAGCGTCGGTAGGGTCAAGCCTCAACATTTCCCTCCTGTGAACTCTGACCCCACGGCTCAATGCGAGGCCTTTTATGATCTGTCCGATACTCTGTGATCAATGTCGGTTAACTGGTTTTGTAAAAAAAAAAAAAGGCCTTCCTCTGAGAGGTCAAAGGTCACGGTGATTATGAGCATGCCATGACCCATCTGAGAAATTCCCCCTGTATTTCTCCTCGACCCCGCCCGAACAAATATCCCGCAAGGTGCCGGGAGCCGCCTGTCAATGTGATTGATTGTCTCTAAATACAGCGGGGCCTGATCAGCGGTGGGTTTCCGTGGTAACTCGCAGCGGGCCATGTGTGTGTTTGTGTATGCGTCTGTGGGCTTTATTAAGATTGGTCGTTCTCATATACACCAGTCTCACCCTACAACCCCTCTCCATACCATGCAAACCCAAATATTGGTTCATCATCTGTTGCCAGTGTGTGTGTGTGTGTGTGTGTGTGTGTGTGTGTGTGTGTGTGTGTGTGTGTGTGTGTGTGTGTGTGTGTGTGTGTGTGTGTGTGTGTGTGTGGTGTGTGTGTGTGTGGTGTGTGTGTGTGTGTGTGTGTGTGTGTGTGTTTTCATGTCTCAGAGTGTGAGAGCAAGACAAGGGCTCTAAGCAATAAGCGACAGAAGGGAATATGTTTTCCTTTCCATTGCCAGGAGAATGGAAAAATGTGGGGTGTAATGACTCTATCCATGAAATGGGAGTTAAACCATAATAATCATTAAGGGGCGACCCCACACACACACACACACACACACACACACACACACACACACACACACCACACACACACACACACACACACACACACACACATACACACACACATGGATAGAGATCCTACGTATCGCCAGCTGCTTTGTTCTGACTCATATTCCCTCTGTGAAAACAGTTCACTGGAACACATCACACACACACACACACACACACACACACACACACACACACACACACACACACACACACACACACACACACACACACACACACACACACACACTTTCATACAGATGCAACAAAGGCTAACTTGCTCAAAAATAGCTTGTTCTGTACTTTTAAAAGTTCTTTGGTCTATTCAGTGCAAACGATCTCACCAAACAGCACTTTTGTTCATGCATGTAACTATGGATGAGTGTTCCTGGCCCTGGTTCTCATCTGCGCTGGCAGTGCAGACAGCAGTGTTTGGACAGTGAAGGGTTCCTCGTGGTCTCATCCCAATTGAAAGAGATGAGCACTAATGACTGCTGAGCCGCCGCCGGCCTGACAGACAGAAACATGCAGCTCTGCTCTTTCAGAAACACTACGGTACCATCAGGTCGATCAGTGGTTCTTCTCCTATAGACTCTTTCTGTTCATACGAGTAGGGACACAGCAAGCTGACACCAAAGAACTGACGCAGACGGACCCGACTGTTGTGTCGCCTCGCGTCTCTGCGTCTTGGCCATGTGTCGCACTGGAACACACCGCAAAGACTTCAGCCGGCGGCCAAGAAGCACGTACGTGAGTGGCAATACCTCTCCTCACCAGCAGGCGGCGGTAGTGTGTATTCGTCATTCAAAAGAGGCAACAACCGGAAGACAGACCGCGTGATAACCGAGAGAAGAAGAACAGACTGCGTGATGTAAACAAACAACAAATAGCGTGTCCATGTTCCCTCTACAGCGAGAAGCTCACGGGGCTTTCCCGAAGCTGTGTCGAGAGCTGGAGGTAAATGAAATCTTAATAGTTTGTTTGGGTCCCTCACTTCCGTTTCGCTTCTCATGCACTGATTCGCTAGCTGAACAGCCAATCAGAGTGATTTCTTTAGCCGACAGCCTTTGGATTTCCTGCCAAAAAGGTGTCGGCACGCCCGAAAAGACACGACGGTGCGGGACACACCAATCTGAGTAAAACAGGACATCCATCGACGGCTTTAGCGATGCTTGCTAATGTAAACACGGACCATATTACTTCTAAAACACGTCACGCATTTCAGTAATGACGTCAGCAAATCTAGATCGGCTCCATTGCTGTTTTTAGACATGTGGGTAAAGAGCAAAAGAGAGAGGGTTTTATTTCCTGACACTTTGTGATTCTCCTTTCTCACCAGGGACACATATTTATGTATGAAAGACATCAAAAGGTGCATTTTGCATAATAGGTGACCTCTAAAGAGAAGCATTATTCAGCCATCCACGGAAACAACCAATCACGTGCTGTAGATTCCACCCTATTCTTAAAGGTCTATGGTGCCTTTTCTTTTCAATTTCTGGCTTTGTGTTTCTTCACCTCTTACTCGTTTAATATTTAGGAGAGTGCATTCACGTAGTCACGTTGTGCCTCTCTTCCTCTGTTCCTGGCTGTTCTCTTCATTCCCTTGTTTCTCAGAGAAGAGAAGAAATACTATTCTAAAAAGGAGCTGACACACGGTGTCTCTTCACTTGTACACTTGAGGGGTCAGAGTTCATATGGTGAGGGATTCCATGAGCGATATGCGCCGGCCTGTGCCTTTACCTTGGACTTCTAATAGAACTGCTCGGGTCTTGATGGATTGAGTGGGGAAGTTCATGAGATCTTTCTAGAGGGTTATCAAGAGTAACTTGTATCCAATGACCTTTGCCCTCTCTGTCTGTGTCTGTGTATTCTCTTGTTCCGATGAACCCAGCCAAATCTTTCTTCTTGTCTTGTGTCTATATCTACGCCGGGATCCGGAGTCAAGGCTGATCCTCTTGCTGTAGTCCTGTGTCCTGGACCCTCTATCCTGAGTTCTGGATTAAGTCGTGGACTTCGGGTCGTGGCTGAACCTGTCTCTACGGTCCTGCCTTGGGTCTCGTCTTGCTGCTTCCCTGATGGCTTCCACAGGATTGTAGCTGACATCCTCGTGGATTCATCTTCTCATTACAGACACATGCATTTCCTAACATTCGGTCTCTATGCTGTAAAATGTATTATCTCTTGGATTTACACACGGCATCTATTGCACGTCTGTCCGTCCTGGGAGAGGGATCCCTCCTCTGCCGCTCTCCCTGAGGTTTCTCCATGTTCCCTTTAAACTGTGGGGTTTCTCTGGAAGTGTTTCCTTGTACGATGTGAGGGTCTAAGGACAGAGGGTCTAAGGACAGAGGGTCTAAGGATAGAGGGTCTGAGGACAGAGGGTCTAAGGACAGAGGGTCTGAGGATAGAGGGTCTGAGGACAGAGGGTCTGAGAACAGAGGGTCTAAGGACAGAGGGTCTAAGGATAGAGGGTCTAAGGACAGAGGGTCTAAGGACAGAGGGTCTAAGGACAGAGGGTCTGAGGACAGAGGGTCTAAGGACAGAGGGTCTAAAGACAGAGGGTCTGAGGACAGAGGGTCTAAGGACAGAGTGTCTAAGGAGAGAGGGTCTAAGGACAGAGGGTCTGAGGACAGAGGGTCTGAGGACAGAGGGTGTCGTATTCTCATACTGATATTCTGAACTATCTGTGCCGTTGTATTTGCTGTAAAGTGTTTCTACTGTAGGCTATTTTTATTTTATATGTCAGCACTTTGGCTCGACCAGACATCGTTTATAAATGTGCTATATAAATAAAACTTGATTTGATTTGATAGATGCAGATCATGAACGTTATAGTACTTATTAAACATTTTCCTTATTATTCCACAACTAGCCAATGTGCTATAAGTTTTGAAGTTTCAACAACATGTTAAGGTAAGACCATTACAGCAAAAGGATCAGTCACGTTTGAAAGGGTTTAATGATTTGAGTATTTTAAGTGTTTTAAGCTCAACATGTTTGGATGCTGATATGTACAGATGCAGATTTGTCTCCCCCCGCACCTTCAATGTCACTATTATTGACACCCTGGCACACACATGTAGCTGCTTTGCCTGATGCTGATTTTAATGACTGATTGAACCACAGCAATATTGTTTTACAGTTTGTATATGTTTAACTGCTCTGCCTGTCATCTTTGCTCTATGTGTTGTGTTGTCTCCTGGGGTCTGTAGTGCCCGGAGTCTGTCTTTTTATTTGTTCCCCTCCCAGACCCCATCCCCTCAGGAAGCCTGTGCCTCCTGTCAGGTCATCATTGTAAATAAGAATTTGTTCTTAATTGATTTTCCTGGATAAATAAAGGTTCTACTACTACTAGATGTGTAGGCCTCACAAGTTATGAATATATTACATGAAGCACAATGTGGAATATGTGGAATAGTATGAATGGAGAGAGTTTCCTTTCACTTTTACTTTAATTCCAACCTTAAATAAAGTATTTGCTTTCATTGCTTTCATTGAAGTCGATGTTTAGAAAGCCTCCTTGAAACAACAGCATTAACCGCATGGGGCGAATATCTGATGCACTTGCAGTAGTCTTTAGTTTTACCACGAGACAAATCAGTAACATCCACAGACACAATGGAAGGACGTCTCCCTGTGTAAGTCTCTTTTCCTAAATGTTCCTCTCTTCCAGATGAACTCTCCTTCACGTCTTCCCTCAACGCCATGATGGTTTTCACTTGTGGAAGGTGGTTAGGAAAAGACACAGAAGCTGATTTGTTTGACAATCCAACCCACAGCAGTCTGTTTTAAGTCCACTTGGGGACTGGTGGTCCCCTGAGTCCTTCTGTCTTTCCTTATGTCCCTTTTTAGTCTCTTGTTTCATCGCAGCTGTCCACTTTTCACCCCCACCCATTCTCTCTGTACCCCCGCCTACTTGTCTTTCTGTCATTGTAACCTTCACTCTCTGTCTGTCTGTGCCTGTCAGTCTCTCCTCTCTGCTTTTCGCTTTCATCATGGCTCTGTTTTTCAGCCGAGGTGAGTGTTGATAGCTCCCATATTTTTCTCCCAGACCTTTTGTCTCTTCTGCTACTCTCGTCTCGTCCTCCCTGCCCCCTGTCTTCCCGTCCCTTGTCCTCGCCTGGTCTAAATCAGACGACACATCGTATTGGACTACAGAATATTGCATTTTCCTTTTTTTTTTTAAACTACCGTGCTTTCACAGTGGTGTCGTCATTATCTCGGGCCATTTCCAGGTCAGCCAGGGATGACGACGTGCTTCAGCGACGTGCAGGGGGCAGAGCCTCACCTGTCATACTCCAATGTAACGGAAAAACAACTAAATAGTAATAATAATAAAATGTCTCCACTGATCTGTGTTGTAAATGTGATTTCTGTTTATTGTCAAAATCAGAAAATTTGCCGAGCTCCGCTACAACGACGGATAGCGATGAGAAGTGAGGCGGGGACGAGCTCTGCCTCCCGTAAGCCCACAGTAACTGGCTGGAGCGCGGGCACTAATTTAACGCGGGCACTTATTTAGTGAGCGTGCTCCAGCCAGTTACTGTGGGGTGAGGTGAGGCCCAGATGAGCTCTGCCTCACCTCAGAATGCGTCACCCCACAGAAACTGTCTGGAAAGCAGGCCCTCAGCGCATGCCTGCACCATCTCACTGTATGTCACCAATGTAATGTTTGTAGATCCCTTTATTACATGTATCCTCGCCATCCATAGTCTCTAAAGAACTTATTTCACGTATATATGATATTTAGGCTCGCTGCTCTCATCGTACAACGGCAATGAGAAAAGCACCAGGGGAGGCGGCCATAACCTCTGCCGCACTGCAGGGGGCGCAAGTGAGCCCACAGGTTCTTGTTGCTACTGTTATTCTACGCAGAGACGGTAGACGCAAACAACAAGCTAGACTTTTGAAACTAGAGGGAGATAAGGAGGACTTTTACAGAACAGTAATAGAGATTGTTGTCCAGAAGGAGAGCATGGACTTCATCTTCAAGTCGAGGTAAGACTTTGTAATGAAAATGGGATCTTACTAAGAAAGAACAATCCAATGTTTAGATCCTTTTGTTGAACGGTCTGTTTAAAATGAATGGAAGCATCAGACTAAAAAAGCTTTTGAAAATAACCGAATATTTCGATTAAGGTGAAAATATAATATTTGTAAATCTGACTCTGAACTCACCGCACGTCACTGCTGTGCTTGCACTACCCAACTCAACAATGTAAGAACAACAGTGTATTACATGATATAATAGTGTCCACCATATATTTGTAATACATCTATATTCCGATGTACTGTTGTTATGAAAAACTTCTTATGGAAGATTTGGATTTACATAGTTTTTGCATCTGAAAGTATATAATTCCCCTAAAAGACACTTTATCAGGCTTCTTTACCATGACAATAACCATTAAAGTGTCCTTTATAGAGGGCCACAGGGACGCGTCCTAAAACCGGAAGTAAGCTGCGCATGGGTTCATAAATCTAATCGATTCGAAAATTATAAAAGTAGGGTAGACATGTGACGATTATCCGACTGAACAAAACGTGATCCGTCTCTTCAATGTGTCTCAACCACTGATCTTATTTCCAGCTATTTTCCAAAATCCTATGGAGAAATCTCATTGCTTTTTCGTGGAGGGAACCCATGCGCAGCTTACTTCCGGGTTTTAGGACGTGTCACTGTGGCACTCTATTAATATACTAATTTGTAAGGCTGTCACAAAAGCTGATTTTCGTAATGAAACGACAATGATAATTATAATTAAATGAATTGCTTCCGACCAAAAAAAAGCTCATAATCCTGTTGCTTTATGTGTGTATAAAATATAAATGATTGACTTAAAGAATGTGGACATATTGTATTTAAAGTTGGATAACCTCTGGGTGTTTCTCAATGTCAAGGAAGGCTGCTCCAGAGCCACTATTTCAAGGATGCTACGTCATCGAGTCCCGCCGAAGGACTGTTCCAATGTCCATACTTGGAATTCTCCCGAGGACGGCGTCCTTCGTTGCGGGACATTTCGAGGCTGCACATGTGTATCCCCCGTGGCCTTAAAATCCCCACAATGCTTTGCACACAGACCAATTTTCAAATCTTTGGCGGAAATCGCGCTCCATTGAAGGCGGGGCCTCGCATATGACGCACACCTGTTAGCCTGTTCCACCATTCTTCGTTTTCCGAGGCTAGGAAGGATTCTTGCATCGCTTCTGAAGGACCTGACTCGGAGGGACTCGTCCTACCAAGGAAGCGTCCTCGACATTGAGAAACACCCCCTTACTCGCTGTTCCCAAAATGATGCTATTTGTGCTGCAGCCAGATATTTAACACACATATATCAATCTTCTTATGCAATGCTCCCGGACAAAGCTATGCAATTATTATTTCTTTCCAAACTAATTAGTGCACTTATTTTGTTTTCCATGTATTCTAAATACTTTGTTTAATTTAGAGGGTAAAGTAATTATACAGATTTAATTTTGATATCATAATGAAACACAGACATAGACATATATTGATGCAATATTCCAAGCCAACAACAACAGCAATGAAAGTCACTCATTGTACATAAACAAACGGTAAATCGGCATTTAATGGGTACGGAATTATTTTCTTAGCAAAAGTAGCCAAAGCCACAGTCGACTCTCAATCCTCCACTGAATCATATTCTAAAATGCACGTGTTGGGGTTCAAGCTTTTCTTTTTATAAACACTGTACCCAACTGCTTCCAAGAATACCAAATAAAATGTGAAACCTAATCGGTGAGCCTTAGTCTCTAGACCGCGACTGTGAACACCGAGTAATGTCATCAGTGGATATGTACGATATGTACTCGTCCAAAGTCCATCATCATTGTCGGGCGAGCAGTGATTCCTGCCTGGCTCTTGTTCTCTTGGATCCCAGGAGTTCTGTCAAAAGTCTGAATAAAAGACTCTCGGTGTGTCCGTGTCAGAGCATTTAGTTACACTCCTCTCTCCGACATGCAGCCGTAGAAAAACACATCCTTTATGAGAATCCAGCACAGATCGGACCGTGACAGATGCATCAACAGCAGCCTCGTAGATTGAGCCAATTGTCTTGCTATGATTTGACGGCTTCCATACGAGTGGTGTCCTCTTATGTTATACTGCAATCAGGGTCGGTGTGTGAACGATGGCTGACATCCTGCCACGAGGCACGCTGGAGCAGATGGAGAAAAAACCGTGGACAAATGGACGCCTGTACGCTTTTACATTCGACTAAACCCAGAGAATAGTTTCACACATGCGCCAACACGCACACCCTCTGCTGCTCTCACTGTTGTCACTCCTCATCTCATATCATTGGAGCGCCGCCAGCTGTGGTTTCAGCCTTTAGGAAGGGATAGCACTGAAGACGTCACTTTTACGGTGAGGTAAAACGGCCCCGTCGTTCCCAATCCCAGCTCAAATCCATCAGCGCCAATCGCTCCTGTCTCCAAAAGAGAAATTGAGGAGAAGGAAGGATGGGGATCAGCTTGGCAGGCACTCAAAATCATTTG
>NC_047515.1:42754538-42767038 GCF_902827115.2 Pseudochaenichthys georgianus
TGTGTGTGTGTGTGTGTGTGTGTGTGTGTGTGTGTTGTGTGTGTGTGTGTGTGTGTGTGTGTGTGTGTGTGTGTGTGTGTGTGTGTGTGTGTGTGTGTGTGTGTGTGTGTGTGTGTGTGTGTGTGTGTGTGTGTGTGTGTGTGTGTGTGTGTGTGTGTGTGTCCTCCTCCTCAGTATGGCCGAGAGGCAGGCGGATAGGGACAGCAGTGCAGATAGAAGAAGTTCTGCCCGGACCACGCAGAGCGGGGAGTCAACACCACCGGGGGACCCTCACCAGAGGTCGGAGGTCAGCCCGGGACAAAGCAGCGACAGGAGGAGACGTACGGGTTGAAAGATATATTATCACATCTAATGCTCTCGTTCAGGTTCTTGTTTATAATGAGTGTTCTCCTGGGACATGTCTCCTTGCTTCAATGTTCAAACAGCTCTCATACTGTCCGCGCTGCAGCACCTCTTTTCACCCTCTGGCCGTTTCTCAATCTCGAGGATACTGGCTTCCAAGCCAATATTTCAAGGATGCTACGTCATCGAGTGCCGCCGAAGGACTGTTCCAATCTCCAGCATACTTGGAATTCCACCGAGGCCGCGTCCTTGGTTTGGGGGTAATTTCGAGGCTGCACATGGGTAGACTTCGCGTCCTTCAAATCCCCACAATGCTTTGCGCACGGACCGATTTCCCCACATCGGTGGCGGAACATCTAAGGCGGGGCCTCTCATGTGACGCACACCTGCACACTTGCTCGCCTGTTCCACTCTTCGTTTTCCGAATGCCAGGAAGGATTCTTGCCTCGCTTCTGAAGGAAGTGACTCGGAAGACATGTGCTACCAAGCAAGCATCCTCGCGATTGAGAAACGGCCACAGTCTGAAACCAGAGCTGCTCTGATTGGTTAGCTGGCCGGCTCTGTTGTGATTGGTCAACCACTAAGAGATGTCCCGCCCCTTAGCCTATCACCTTCAATGTGTTGAGCGCTATAGCCATTAAGTGTTCCATCGTGAATTATATTAAGTAACGATAACTTTAATTCAAAAGCAAAATACACTTTCATGGTTTTATTGTTATTGTTCAGTGTGATCGAGCAGAGAGTATATGCAAATATTTATGATAAAAAAACATCTTTTTTGTTAGAGATTGAGATGAAGACAATGTTTGTAAGGGATTGAGTTTGTATTTAGTATTTTTGTTTAGCTTTTCAATCCCCAAACATGTCCCGGGTCGTCGTGATGCGAACTCTACCAAGGGCTCCAAAGTGTGAACATAATACAAGGGTTAGCAAAAGGAGGTGTTGCTGCCGCGTTGGCAGTGAATGCACACTAGCCTGGTATTATCGTGATTGAGTAACCATAGTTACCTGAGAACACAGACATCGAGCAGCATTGATGGTACGTCATGCAGTTTCCACGGATCTGTCCTTCTGTCTTCATCACTGCAGAGTTTGAGACGATGCATTCAAAGACACGCCTGATGGGGCTGAGCTGAGCAAGTCAAGCAGCAAGTAATGCGCCTGATTCAATCAGCTGTTCAGTCGTAGTTAATGAGTAATATGTGATGTTTCTTTAATTAAGTAATTTGCACAACGCTGGTTTCCACAGATATGACCAAAAGAACAAAGTCTAAGTCCTATGATTTAGGAAATAGCAATCGCCCAATGATTCACGGAATTTGGGATTCAACGTTTTTTTTTATTATCATTATTCACATTATTATTGAAAAATATATAAAATGACTGGGTTGCAATTTCTCCAGAGGATTTGTACCAAAGATATATATTGGTCAAATATGTAGAATACAGATGGTAGGCCGGGATATCGCTGCACAATACTTCATTCAAAATTGTATTTCAACACATATTTAGGTCTTATTAGACTTGTGGGGGGTTTCCCCTGTCCTGAACCCCGAGATTCCACCGGGTCCGTCTGCGTCGCGTTACGGCCGCCGTCTCGGCGCTGAGCTCCGCTAAAAATAGGATGCAAGTCTATTTTCGACGCGCGGCGTTGCAGAGGCGCCGGGCAGGAAGTGGACCGGTGACAGCATCCGGCCCATCCCCAAATAAACTAGTTTTGCAGACCCTGTCCCTCCGTAGTCTTTCAAGTAGGAGGAGAAATGCCAGCGTTCTCCTCCGGTTTACAGGCACCGTGTAAATTATATATATAGAATAATTATGATGATGAAAGCATTTTTTTACCACTAAAATGCAGCAACACATCTTTGATTCATGTCGTTTATAACTGGGATATTATAATTATTATTAACTGTGTCTGTACAAAGTAGCCTGTCCAGGAAACATGCCCAAAGCAACTGAAACTGCCGGCAAGACGCTCCGCTTCTGAAACGCGCCCGGTAGGGCATGACGCCGGAGGAGGCCGGACCAAAACCGCGCCGCAGACGGACCCGGTGGAATCGAGGGGTGAGTGTGTTATAAAGGTTTTCGTGCATGTCAATGGTCTGCAAAGGCTAAAATGTAAAAGTCTCTGTTTTTGAACATTAAAACAAAGAGATATGTCAGACCTAAGGCACGAATACAATTATGAAACTTTGAGATGAGCACATCGGGCCCCTTTAGACTAATATTGTGCTTCCTGTGAGTGAAATACTGCACTAGGGTTTATTGGGATTACATGGAAATAAACGACATCACATTCACCTGGATTCTGAATACGTCTACTGGACAGTACAGGTTTCCGTCATTGCTTGACCGATGCAACTTTAATTCCTACACTTTTCTTGTTCATTATATTTATGACATAATCCTCTAATTATAATTACCCTGCATGCACAATTAACTTCTACTACCTCACGAGTACCACTTCAAAATGTACCCACTATGAACACACATTCCCCACTCAGAGGATAAAGGAGTCCTTATGGCGGCGAGGGGAGGAAGGGGGAGCCTGCCTCCCTACAAAGGCAGCGAGCAGGCTTTGATATCGGTGCAGAGGAGTTGCCTCCGAGCCCAGTTGGAAGTAATCTATTCTGTGCGTATAAAGAAACAGCCTTTCCCTGCCCCACACTACAGTGGAGAGTCTTTCCCCCGATACAAGGGGACGGAGGAAAACGTGATGGAATGAAAAGAGGGGGCACGGGGTGAGGATGTAAAAGGACACGAGGGGGAGAAAAGGACACGCTGGGAAAGAAAGAGGAGACTCTGCGATTTGGGGGGAAACCGACAGAGAGCGGTGAAGAAAAAAAATCATCTCATCCCAAAGTATCTGCACCTGAGAGCAATTTGTTTCCAATTTTGGGAGCTTAATCACACCATTGAAGTGTGTGCACACAAACGCCGACACACAC
Organism: Pseudochaenichthys georgianus; assembly: GCF_902827115.2. Classification (NCBI taxonomy): domain Eukaryota; kingdom Metazoa; phylum Chordata; class Actinopteri; order Perciformes; family Channichthyidae; genus Pseudochaenichthys; species Pseudochaenichthys georgianus. Next base: position 42,757,829 of record NC_047515.1, read on the forward strand.
ACACACACACACACATCGGCGGCGGCAGTGTTTGCAGGGTCTGGAGGGAGTTAGACACGCGGATGATGTCTTCTGGGAAAGCTGCAGGGGTCTTTGAAGAGATACCCAGCTCTCCAGCACTCTGCACGCTAGACGGTGGGGGCCCTCTCATTTCCAGTACAGCAACATGTGTGTGTGTGCGTGCGTGCGTGTGTGTGTGTGTGTGTGTGTGTGTGTGTGTGTGTGTGTGTGTGTGTGTGTGTGTGTGTGTGTGTGTGTGTGTGTGTGTGTGTGTGTGTGTGTGTGTGTGTGTGTGTGTGTGTGTGTGTGTGTGTGTGTGTGTGTGTGTGTGTGTGTGTGTGTGTGTGTGTGTGTGTGTGTGTGTGTGTGTGTGTGTGACCCAGGCTCCTCCATCGACTGACATGTAGTGTGTGTTTTCTCTTCGTAATACTCCACAGGCTCTCTTTCATGGTCTGGGCACTAAGCATTTTCCCTTCTCTCCTCTGTCCCTTCATTCTTCCTATATGGTGAAGGAGCTTGGGTGGAGCTCCTCTCGAGGGCGAGTGCGGTATGGATAGAAGAGAAAGAAAAGAAAAGAAAGAAAGGACTTCTCTCTCTCTGTCTTTCTGTTCTAAGTGTGTCGGAAACAAAGCATTAGCCTCTGGATCCAGCCCAACGCTGCCTCTTCGTGGTTTTGCTGTAATAAAAAGACTCCTCCCAGATCGTGAGAGATGATGGAATGAACATTTGAGATGGAGGTGGAGGTGGAGGAGTGGGCCGGCGGGGTAATGGAGGAGGAGGGAGTTGTTTGCGGTGAGGAGAGTTTGCTTAAAGCGCAGAGCTGTTATTGCAACGGGCGGCTCAGGAATGCAACCGCTTACGACTGCGACCAAAGAACGAGGGAGACCGAAAGCAGGGAGAGAGGGAGAGAGGGGGAGAGGGGGGATCGGTAAACCAGAATGTGACCATGCTAACCACATTATGTCATCGGGGCTTTATGATCTGCTAATAACCAAATCGTATAGAAGGGAAAACACTCTGGTTTCAATCAGGGCCCACAAATCCCGTTTGACTCTTAAGATACAGGCTCCGCATCGAGCTAACCTCGAGCTAATGATCAGCGCATGGGGACGCAGAGCGGCTCGAGCTGAAGCCAGAAAGGATGACAAACATCAGCAAAACATATCAAAAAAGGTTGCTTTGCTGAAATGCTAGGTTGCGGTAACATCATTTAAATGGTACCAGTTGCATATAAATGTAATGGTATCCTCTTTAATTGGCGACTCAGGACTAAAGAGCAGAACAATGTGAAAGAGATGAAAATAAGCCGAGAAAATACGTGTTTTTCTTAAACATGCGGGAAAGAAACGGTTTCCCATGAGCATGCTGCGACCTCAGGATTATACGCTTCAATCAGACTGGTTGCTCGGAATCGGTTACTCACATGATACCGCTGCTGTAGCATTGAGGACCCCGAGGTCATGCCCTCTGCCTTTTGGGGGAATTCGGGTGTTGGAGAAGTCAATATTCTCTAAATTAAAACACATGCCGCTGATATGTATCGGCTGATATCAGACCTGACTCGTACAAACCAAACGCTGCCTATATTAATTCCATTGCTCATTTCATTTCAAACCTTTATTTAATCAGATTGGTCCCATTGACATCATAGATCTCTTTTTCAAGGGAGGCCTGCAGCATATAGGTTCCACATGAAACATAAAACTATAAAGGACATCCATCCATCCATCTTCTCCCGCTTATCCGTGGTCGGGTCGCGGGGCAGCAGTTCCAGCAGAGAGCCCCAAACTTTCTTTTCCCTGGCGACATCAACCAGCTCTGACTGGGGGGTCCCAAGGCGCTCCCAGGCCAGCGAAGAGATATAATCCCTCCACCTGGTCCTAGGTCTACCCCTTGGTCTCTTCCCAGCTGGACGTGCCTGGAACACCTACCTAGGGAGGCGCCCAGGTGGCATCCTAACTAGGTGCCCGAACCACCTCAACTGGCTTCTTTCGACGCGAAGGAGGAGCGGCTCAACTCCGAGTCCCTCCCTGATGACCGAACTTCTCACCTTATCTCTAAGGGAGACACCAGCCACCCGGCGGAGGAAACCCATCTCGGCCGCTTGTATCCGCGATCTCGTTCTTTCGGTCATGACCCATCCTTCATGACCGTAGGTGAGGGTAGGAACGAAAATGGCCCGGTAGACAGAGAGCTTTGCCTTCCGGCTCAGCTCCCTTTTCGTCACAACGGTGCGGTAAAGCGACTGCAATACCGCTCCCGCTGCTCCGATTCTCCGGCCCATCTCACGCTCCATTGATCCCTCACTCGAGAACAAGACCCCGAGATACTTGAACTCCTTCACTTGGGGTAAGGACTCATTCCCTACTTGGATAAAGGACATTACACATTATATTTACAGGATACATTTACATAGCTATAGACATTTACAAGTGCCCATAGCAAGCATTTCATTTAGCCTAGCTTTAAAGACATGCGGAGGAATGAGATGCTCAGTTTCAATTATTGCTGAAGACTGTTCTGAGCAAGTGGAGCTGCGCATACAAGCTGTCTTCCCTAAGACAGTCCTTGCTCTTGGCACATCTAACAAGACTACATCATGCCACCTCAGACAATAGCTGCTTGCAACTCTCCGTGTGATCACAGAGCAGATATACTACGGGAGTTTACCCAACATGGCTTTATAAATAAACTCGTGCTGTCAAAATTATCGCGTTAACGATAAAATATTTAACGCATTTAACGCATGTGCAGAATGGCCCTCCCCATACGTGCCACCAGTGGCAGCGCCAGGGTATGGCTGGGGTAGGCTACACCCATACCAAGAAATGGCTTAGCCCCACCATGAGACATGATGTTAGAGTAAGCAAAATAAAGTCCGCCAACTCGCGTGGAGTAAATTGCACAGACAGCAGTTAGTCAGATTGATTTCAGTAGCCACGGTTTGGAAAACTTTTGTCACGTAGTGATCGTCTTCTCAATAGAACATCTTTGATAACGGCGTGGTGTTGTTGCAGGAAGTCCAGACGCAGAATACTCTTGCTGTAGTACGGGGTGCACATAACTGGTACGCAGGGTATGTGCGTAATCTGAAATGCGTACCGTCACTTGTGTCACAAAGCGCATTTGCGTACCGACGTACTTGTGAAGCTTTTCCAGAAGGCGGTTCGATCACCGGACGACAGAGTCGGTCTCCGTGTGCACAGACAGGCTGCTGTTAACGTCGGTCTGTACAACGGAACTGTGCCAAAACTCCAAGACTCCACCTGCACACCATTCTCATCCAAATGCGTCACCTTGGTCACTCACGAGTCTAAAAAACAACTCACGTCAACGCACGTAAGCAACATGGGCGCCCACGTTGGCGCCAACGTGAGCGCCCACGTGACCAAAATATTTGACGGCGCTGATTGGCTGAAATTATGTTTCGGCGGCACAGTTTACTATTGAGACTTTTGCAACCTGCTGGTTGCTGCTGTTTGGCTCGGGGGCTCTGCCCCGTAATGATAAACTAATGCCACGGGCAAGGCCAGGCAGGAAACAGGTGACTTATCAGTAACTTTAGACATCGTAACACCATTTTAAATGAGATTGTATTGTAGATTATACATTTTTGTGATACCAATTGTATGATATTTACCTTGTTCATTAAAAATTAAAATATAAAATATATATATTTTTTAAATATATATTTTTTAAATATATATTTTTTTATTTAATTTGTTTTTTTGTTTTGTATCTGGCAAGAGGTGGGGCGGCGCCCCTAGCGCCCCTATGGGCCTACCGCCACTGATACTATATGGATATATCCGCCTTCTTTCATTTATCTTTCCATTCCCACAACAATATACATAAATAAATGGCATATTTTGGACATAGTTCGAATGGAGATTAATCATGATTAATTAATTTTTAAGCTGTGATTAATCTGATTAAAAATTGTAATCGTTTGACAGCCCTAAAATAAACGTGTACCAGTGACTGAGCCTCCGTACAGTAAGTGATGGCAGACCTGCCTTGGCATACAGGGTACAGTGATGAGTAAGTGCTTAACAGTTTGTGACAGATCTCAGTGCGCTGTGATAGGCGGCATCTAACTTGTTCAGGCAATAGGCAGGTGCATTCATATAGCCCAGATCCCCATAGTCCAGCACAGGTCAAAGGTCACAGAGCCTTTTCCTGGCCTCAAGAGAGAAACAGGACTTGTTTCTAAAAAAAGAACCCTAGCCTCACCCTCAGCTTTTTAAGCAGGTTATTGACATGAAGTTTAAAAGTAAGACAATCATCAAGCCAGATACCTAGGTATTTATAACAGGTAACCACTTCACGTTCTTGTCCTTGCATAGCAACAATATCCAAAACAGGCTCTGGTGTCTTTTTAGCTTTAGAAAAGAGCATTACCTTGGGTTTCTCAACATTTAAAAGAAGCTTAAGTTCAGAGAGCTGAGTCTGAATAGTGTTAAAAACAGCCTGTAATTTAACACCAGCCTCCTTAATGGAGGTGTCAGGGTTTAGTGCTAGTATCCTGTTAGCTGTTGTGTTTTAGTGTTGTTCCCCCGCCTGATTGTGTCCACCTGTGCCCCGTTACCTAATATGTATATTTAGTCCTTCTCTCCCTTTGCCTGGTGTTGGTTCGTCTTGTCTTGTCGTTATCTCCATGCCTGTGTACCAGAGAACCGTGTTACAAGACCTAGTAGAACCTCGTGATTCGATGTAGAATCTTAGTAGATCCTAGTAGTCATTATTGGATAGCTTGGTTTATTTACAATAAAGAATATTACCAAGCAAACGGAATCGAGCATCTGAGTTCTTACGAGGTCATCGTAGCAGGAGGTACCTGCACAGTACATCACGGTATCGTCCGCATAAACATGTAAAGTAGCTTCATCCACATTTTCACCTAAACTGTTGATATATAGAGAATAAAAGTGGTCCTAAAACAGAACCTTGAGGAACACCATTAGCAATGTTTAACCACTCAGAGGACAGCCCATCAAAGTGAACACATTGGGACCTTTCAGCGAGGTAGTTATTAAAGTCTTTAGATATGATAATTAACACTTTGCATGTTATCGACTTTATTCAGAGCATCAATCAAGCAGCAAGCAAACTGTTTTCTTTGTAAAGATCAGTAAGTAGTACAGAGTGAAGTCAGATTAGTTCTGTGTGTGTGTTTGAATCCGATCTTCTCTGTGCTTTGTTTACATACACAAAGACTCCTTTGTGCAGCTAGCTAGGGACCGCTACCGCTGACATTTCTTTAAGATGTCCAGAAAAAGTTAAAATGTCAGACAAAAGCCTTGGCAACAGCGACCAGCAATGTTTCTGTTAACATGCATTGATGGATCTTTATTTGAAACACAATATTGTAAGAGCTAATCTTGTCAAAAATTCTCTTTTCAGAAACCCTTGTCAAATAAAGTAGCTCGCTGAGGTTAACTGCACAACTTGTTTGAATGTTTCTTACCTAAAATGATCATAACTATTATTAACTAAAATCCTGTGACCGCTTTAAAGATGCCAGATGTGAAGGCCTACATTGCAGCGTGTAGAAATGTGGATAAATGATGGACGTGCTTCTCCTGTGCTTTTTATAACTTTGACTGTAGACGGCATGTTGTAAAGATAAGGCCTCAAGTAAGAGCTTATGTACCTATTCCTTTTGGTTGTACGTTATGAAAAAATGCTCAGTACTGCTGCGAGGAGCGGACAGGTTTCCGGGTCGGCGATACAGCGAGAACAAGCGAAACTCATCCTGAGCACACACAAACACTCAAAGTGAAAACAATAAGTGTGGCTTGATATTGAGAAAGAAAAAGGTTTGTAAACGCTGTGAGAATGGGTCTGTGGAGAGCGTTTCTCCACCATCCCAACTCGTCTATTACCAACCAGGGAGCTCTATGCAAGTCAATGGGACTCCCTGTTAGTTAGCCAAGGGATCCTGGTGTGGGAGGAGCTCCGCGGATTGGTCCATTTGGGCCAATCCGGTCATTTGTTGTTGATCTGGGTGTTCACACGTCACAGAACCCAGGAAGTAAACAATGGAGAAAGAGAAATGTCCAACGAGGCGTTCTGGGGCAGCAGACAGGGCTTCTCTGTGTTAGAGCTTTACTCGCTACAGGGTGCACTTTGAGGGTTTGTGACTGCAGACCGTTCACATGCAGAAAAACCTTCATAACACAAGGGGACGGGTGATAACCGGAAAAGCATGACATTGTCACGATCTTAGTTTTATGTCATGGTTTTATTTTGCTATTCTGTTCTCCCTGTGTCTTTCCTCCCTGTCGTTAGTTTCCCTGGTGTGTCTGATTGTCTGATTGTGTTCCCCTGTTGCCCTCGTGTGTCTCCTCCCCTGCCCGGCTGGTTCTCGTCTCGTGATTACCCCTCCCTGTATTTAGTCTCTTCCTGTGTTCGGTGTTGGTTCATTATTTGTCGTTCATGTCTCCCTTCATGTTGGGCACAGTCACCTTTTGTTTGGATGCTACCTCGTGCCTGTTCATGGATCCTTGTTTTTTTCAGCTTTTGTCAATAAAGCTCGCCTTTTGTTTCATTTTGAAACCTGCTTCCCTCCTCAATCTGCATTTGGGTCCTATTTTTCCACAACCCTGACAGACATTAGCCAATACAATGAACCCCAACTACATGTATTGCAGTCTAGGAAGTAAAAGCTTTGAACCCCTATATTTCAAAGCCGCTCATGTCAGAAATAATCGTACAATTCCAAATACACAAAAAACAATTCAGATTCCATAACACTAATCATAGGTTCTGTATCTCCCTCAGAAACCACAGAGAGGGCAGACGGCGGTCACTGCAAACACTGAATCACATTTAATCCAATGAATGTTTTATATTGTTGGTTTGCCCGGGAGAGCCTGAAGAGCAGAGATACTGTGGCACAATGTACCCCCGCAGACATGCCACTGTTGATCATTTGATTAGGTACTTTTAATTAGTGGCTAACACAACCAGAAAACATCCTGAGACAAATCACTCGGAGCAAGGGCGGAAAAGAGGGGACTGGGCGGCGCTATCCCATCCATCACCCTGTCCCCAAAGGTCTCTAATTAGCCGGGGCCAATCAACAGGGACTATCAATCAGCCCTCGCGACGGTTTCGACCAATCGCAGAGCATTTGTTTGTCTGAGGCCGCCCACACCAATGGATGATGGAGGGAAAGAGAGGGCTGGCTGCCAGGGATGCGGAGGTTTTAGAGGACGAGAGGAGGAATGGGCCATGACAGCTTTATTCATCTGACGCTTAAACGGCCTCCGAGGAGAGCCAGAGAAATATCAACGTGGAGAGGACGATTACGAGAGATATCGATCCTCTTTCCTTCCCCGAAAAGAAAAGAAAACACTCCTCCTCCTACTCGTTCGCCTCTGACTCGACACTCCCCCAGGCCGGCTGTGACAGGTGGAGGAATGAGGGGAGGACGGCGGATTCATTCTGACTCGTGGGTTTTTTGCTGGCACTGCTAAACAGCCAAACAGATACTGCTTACCCAGGCTGATGTGCGGCTGAGCGACGGTGGCAGAAACACACGGGCTGAACCATACAAACAATCAGCAGGGGTGGGAAATGGGTATCAAAAAAAGCTACGAAATAAGCACCATAAAACACTCGTGACATGGCAGAGTCGTCGGCGAAGTTTAATGACGCCGAGAGCCATTAGGATTATATTTTGTTAATGGTAATTGCCTGCTCATATTGCCTTTTAAGTGTTTTTTCCCCTTCATTAAAAAGCCAGACAGGCTTAGAGGAACAAAGTGGAAAGGAGAGAATGACAGCTTGAGACACGCTAAGCCACTCATTTGTTTTACTGTGTATGGCAGCTCAGTATTCGTGTGTATAATGCTGTGGTTACATTAGCACTTAGCAACACACCTAATGCATGTACGGCACCCTGTTTAGCAGATACATGTGTGTGTGTGTGTGGTGTGTGTGTGTGTGTGTGTGTGTGTGTGTGTGTGTGTGTGTGTGTGTGTGTGTGTGTGTGTGTGTGTGTGTGTGTGTGTGTGTGTGTGAGTGTGAGTGTGTGTGGTGTGTGGTGTGTGTGTGTGTGTGTGTGTGTGTGGTGGTGTGTGTGCGTGTGTGAGTGCATGTGTGAGTGCATGCGTGTGTGTGTGTACGTGTGTGTGCGTGTGTGTGTGGTGTGTGTGTGTGTGTGTGTGGTGTGTGTGTGTGCGTGTGTGAGTGAGTGTGTGCGTGTGTGTGTGTGTGTGTGTGTGAGTGTGTGTGTGTGTGGTGTGTGTGTGTGTGTGTGTGTGTGTGTGTGTGTGTGAGTGTGTGTGTGTGAGTGTGTGTGTGTGTGTGTGTGTGTGTGTGTGTGTGTGTGTGTGTGTGTGTGTGTGTGTGTGTGTGTGTGTGTGTGAGTGTGTGTGTGTGTGTCTCCTTAACCTATTTTAAATGTGAGATATGTGAAATGTTTGCACTGAAATGTCTAAAAACAACTAGATCTTTGTTGTATATTTTGTTCTCATCGTATCGAATGATCTCCGGCTATTTTCTACCTTCAGAAATCCTTCATTGTAGTCAAGGTAACGGTCCGGTCCATTTGTCTGGTGTTGTTTCCGCTTTGCATTATTCGCTGTTATAAATGGACAGTTTTAAGTCCCACTTCTTCAATACACTTTTTAGATCTTGTCCTTTTCGAACTCGATGACGCATTTGAAGTTATCATAGAATCATCGAGCGGAACAGCATTTGAGAAACACAGATTGTTTACGTCAAACTAGACGCCTAAACTGTAATGATTATTACACAGATCTGACCGCACAGACTCTCCTGTGGCAGCCTGTCAAACATAGAGCAAGTTGTACCGTAGCTAGGCCCTAGCCCCGGCAGCCATTGAGCCACACGTACTGACACATACAGATAGATCAAACAAGTCAACTTCATTGTCAACCTTTCAGTTTGTGTGTACTGACAGAGATCGAAATATCGTTTCCCTACAATAACAAAGATATAAACAAATATGTATAAACTTATACATCAACAGACACATGTATACTTATGCACACATTAAGACATAAATAAAAGCACAACAATCAATATATACAAAATAAAAGTCACTTAAATGCTTTTAATTGAACTATTCATATATTAAACTACACTGCAACTTTTATCCATGTATTTTTTTCTTTTATTGTTTATTTTATTATCTTTTCTTTTTAATGGCTGATTTTAAATGCCATTTTCTTAATGTCT
>NC_047515.1:42772038-42781048 GCF_902827115.2 Pseudochaenichthys georgianus
GAAGGTAAGTTTGAGAAAACCGGCTCGAGATATACTTGTTGTTATATTCCATGGAATGCTCTTAACATCCCGATAGCAATGAATATCTCAATCCATTAATAAATATCATCTGTGGAAGCCGTGGCGCTGTAGAAAGCTCGACCAATCATCTGAGCCGGCTAATGTAACTGGATGGCCTACCTGCCTGTCAGCCTTCCATCGGGGCACAAATAAATAAAAGCACAACAATCAATATATACAAAATAAAAGTCACTTAAATGCTTTAATTGAACTATTCATATATTAAACTACACTGCAACTTTTATCCATGTATTTTTTTCTTTTAATGTTTATTTTATTATCTTTTCTTTTAATTTTAAATGCCATTTTCTTAATGTCTTTCATTTGTTGTAAAGCACTTTGAATTGACTTGGTGCTCTATAAATAAACTTGCCTTGCCTTGCCTTGCCTTGCCTTGCCTTGCCTTGCCTTGCCTTGCCTTGCCTTGCCTTGCCTTGCCTTGCCTTGCCCTGCCCTGCCCTGCCCTGCCCTGCCTTGCCTTGCCTTGCCTTGCCTTGGCCTTGCCTTGCCTTGCCTTGCCTTGGCCTTGCCTTGCCTTGCCTTGCCTTGCCTAAATAACTTTGAGAAAAGTGCATAGTGGCAAGACTGTATGAAGAGTATACACAATCAAACACAAAAAGTGCTTCCTTGTCTCCTTTGCTCCGCCTGGCCTTCCCTCTGCTCCACCACGCATGCTGTGCTGTGGGTGGACCTGGGCGGCGCTTCCTGAATGTCATTAAGTGTGGGTTTTCCAGGGCCACATTTCTCTCTGCTCCAGCTGCTGCCCAGGCCAATGCCAGTAATCACTACTTAGCAAGCCACTCGTAGCCACAAGCACGCCAGCAGAAAGAGGCTCCGGGTCCCGACAGCGGGGCCAACTGCCGTCAATCAAACCCGGTGGAGAAGCAGCCTGTATGAACAGAGAGTCCACTGGAGTTCAGACACTTTACCTGCGCCGAGAACGTCTGCTCGTTAAGATGAATTGGCAGCATCGACGAACAGACGTCTGTGAGTTCTCAATGGAGTTGGACAAAGTACCCTTCAACAAAAACATGCCTGTGTGATAGTCTGGCTCCAAACGGGTGGAACAAGCTCACAATTGATATCAAAACAGCAGAAGGCCTATATACCTCCACTCAAATATAACAATTAAATACAAACCCTACTTGTTTTGACTGCAACTTGGCCAATGAGGGGAAATAAAGCTCACTTTTGAGAGTAACTAAGGTACACTAGTGGTGGTGTTCCTGGCGGGATTTGAACTCACAACCTCCCTATCCATTAGACCACCACTATCCCACTTCTGTATGAAGCACTTGAAAGGTTCTGTTTAGTTAACGCCAATGCAGAAGCACTTTACAATATTTTGGCTTATTGAAAACTAATGTACTCATACATGTGCCAACCAGTCTGACGCAGTTCTGCTGCTAGATTCATTTAAACTTCCTATCGGTAACTTTTCACTTCGCTGCAGCCCTTTCTGAACATGCGTGTTGTTGTTGATTTAGATTCTTCTTTCGCCTCTCAATTACTGCCGTATTACTGTATCCAAGCCACTGTTGCACACCAACTGCACGGCCGCCTTGTTTACACCAGGAAGCATCTTGTTGCTGGTCAGAACAAAGACCGCCATCCAACCCTACATCTGGACATGGTCACAGAGGATTCAGGGGTACACAGATGAGAGGAAAGAGACCTGGGTTCAGACTTTTGGGAGAAATGGAGATATAATGTCTCTCCTCATGGCTAACTTCGGATCATTGGCCAAGCAAATATACAAGCTAACCGCATTAGCCAGGAGTCAGACAGAATATCTGGAGTGGAATTCCCATGTGCTTCACGAAATGTCTTCACCAGGATACGACAATGTTTTCTTTCGATGGCTTCAGGACGTCTTCACCGCGAGTCTTCAGAGGACTCTTGCTTATAGTTTGTATCTTCATGGTTGAATTCACTTTCTTGTTAGGTGCTTTGTATAAAAGTGCCAGCTTAATAGATTAAAGTTATGTAATGTGAGTTTGCCAGCCAAGAGTGGAGAGATTTTGGCAGCCGACATTTTGAAAGTAAATTGGCCCTTTAGTGAAATGGACAGCTGAAACCACAAAGCCCAATAACAGTCGCTGGGTTTCCCTCGTGAGCCTGCTGCTTTGTTCATTCACTTCCCTGCTGCTGTTATGGGAGACGACCCCTCACCTGCTCAGAGACGGCCACATCCTCCGTCAGCCGTCTGGGAGTATCTGAGCCAACAGGAAGTGCCCACACAGACTGGAGACATATAACATTTTATAGAAGCTAAGTGGCAAATGAAAAAATTAAATCAAACGAAGAACCAGCACACAACTCCACAATGAGCTGTTTGTTTTCGTTGCACTAATTGCAGCCCGATATACAGGAAATGGTACAGGCTGGCCCTGAATGTTCTCCAGAAATAGTGTTTTTATGGTTATCAGCATCTGGAAGGAACAATGGAGGACATGTGTAATTATACTGGACATATCTGGAAGGATGTGGGTACAAGCGGCTCGAAAACTAAAGCCAACATACGAACGCTTTAATTTCCATTTTGGAAACACAAAGCTATAGATAATTGTTATTTCAGGGAATAGTTTATCATCTTTGGAAACTTTGACCTGTTGTGCATTTCCAGTCTTCATGCCTAAGCTAACCAGATGCTAACTGTAGCGTGTAAAGAAGGCAGATAAGTGTGAAGCTTTTGAGGATTATTTACTTAACCCTCCGGTCGGGTCAAATCTGACCGATGTACTACTTTCATCAATCTTAACTTTTTTGTTTTACATTGGATTGCATCAAGGCTTCATGATGACATCCTTCACAGGAGACTTTGAACATATGAAATTGCTGATCAACACTTTCATTGAGTTTTGGATGATTTAGTCAACTTTGTAACACCATGGAGTTCCCGCTCAAACATGACCACCATAAAGAAAATTAATTAGTAACCATCCGGATCAGATAAAATACACACACACCACACACACACACACCACACACACCACACACACACAACACACACACACATGCACATGCACATGCACGCACACACACACACACACACACCACACACACACACACACACACACCACACACACACACACACCACACACACCACACACACAAACACATGCACATGCACACACAGAACAATTTGACACATTTCCCGCTCTTATGTGCCCCTCCCCCCACATGGATCACACCTGGATCATGCAGTACATGTTCAATGTCTGTTCTTGTATATTTACTGCAGTTCTTCATGTGTACCAGTACTCTGATACAATATGTACAGTTTGAAAGGGTGTGAAATGAAATATGGTGATGATTAATGTTTTTTTTTTGTTAATGTAATAGCAGTTAAAACAGGACCGGTCAAATTTGACCGCGAACACCAAAGTAAGGGGGGGGGGGAAGACAATAGGAGGGGTACAAATGTGTAATTGTTAAGTCTTTCTTCTGCAAAGTTAACATGTTGCAGATACAGACTTTCCCAAGACATGACTTCTCCACGCAGCCTTACTCCAGGGTTTTGGGGTATTCATTTCATACCTGGAAAAATAAAACTGCTATTCCTGTCCTCATCAAAACACTGTCAACTTCTTGGCCGACACAACTCAAATCAAAGCTGCTGGATTGAAAAAGAAAAAAGAAAAGAGAAAAAGAAAAGGAGATCAAACCAAAACATCTCAAGTTTTACTGCCTCGGAGCGAGAGGGATCGAAATACAAGATACTTCCCGAGTGTGTCGCGTCAATGTTGAAGTTTATACTCGTACTATACGAGCGCTATTAAAGACAGAAGAAAGAAAGAGCGGAGGCAGGGAGTGGGGAGTCATTTAATTTCATCTGCACTAAAAGGCACTGCTGGCACCGGTCAGTGATTCGCCTCGTTAGCTCTACCTCTGTCACGCCAGCCAACGCATACTTCACTCATGAGTAATGTGGAAGATGGAGAGTCCCGTCCCCCCCCCCCCCTTCCTTCTGTTCCTCCTTTCTTTTTTGTTCAACCGCTCACTTATCTGCTCATCCCCCAAATCGCCCTCCTTCGCTTCAGGTTTAAACTTCTCATTTGAAGTGCAGATAAAGATCTGAGAAGTGCTGTACACTTTTTTTCTTTCTTACCGGGAATGAGTGGGATCTCTGTGTGTGTGTGTGTGTGTGTGTGTGTGTGTGTGTGTGTGTGTGTGTGTGTGTGTGTGTGTGTGTGTGTCAATGTTCAAGGGGTTATTGTAGCACCTCCAGGAAGTGTAAAAGGATCAACGACATTAAACGGCCAACAGGGTCAACTATCAGATTTCCTTAGAGAAGCCCGGGCAATTAGATGGAAACAAGACAAGACACACACACACACACACATACACACACACACACACACACACACACACACACACACACACACACACACACACACACACACACACACACACACACAGAGCCAACTCCCTGACACTGTTTTCATGCAAACCCAGACTCACACTTGGATAAAACTCACAGATACACACACATGCACTAACCACACACACGCTGTACGCCGGCGCGGCCACACACACTTCTCACTTCATCACCCTGCGGGCTTGTTAAAAGGCAGTTTGCAGCGTGCAGTAAAGCAGGGCTACGAGTTGCCGTGGCGAGTCAGGTAACAAATTGGCTGGGCTGTTTTGCGCTGCCATTGATTGTGGGAGCGGGTGTTTCTCACCACGCGTTAACAAGAGGGAGAAGATGGAAGCACGACTCCCGTCTCTTCTCTCGTTTCTTTCGCTCATGTTTAGCGCTTCTCTTTTTTGCATCACTTCTCTTTCTGTGTTTGTCTCTTCGTCCTCTTCCAGCCCGAGGGCCGCATTATTCATCCAGACACCCCCTCTCCCTTTCTCTTGTCCTTTACCCTGTCATCATGCTTCCTCCGCAGTCTTTTTTGTTGTTGTTGTTGCTCAGACTCGCTGAGTTTCAATTCAGGGCAGACGAGGCTACAAATGTGAGAGAAGTGTTCTTCATTGTAAAAGCTAACACTACTAAAGAATGATTTTAAGCTAAACCCTGCATTATTCATTTCTGTTCACTTTGGGACCGCGCGATAAGCAGGAAACATGATATCATCGTCTCATAACGTGGATGTGTGCAGTTCGCAGCATTAGCATATTCAATGTGTTTTCTGTCAGAGTAATTGCTCTCCTTTCAGGTCTGCTTTACTCTCCACCAAGTCTTCAGGATAATAGCTGGCTCTTTAGTTGCTCGATATTAAAATACTTTACCTAAAGGTGGGGAAGGTAAGTTTGAGAAACCGGCTCGAGATATACTTGTTGTTATATTCCATGGAATGCTCTTAACATCCCGATAGCAATGAATATCTCAATCCATTAATAAATATCATCTGTGGAAGCCGTGGCGCTGTAGAAAGCTCGACCAATCATCTGAGCCGGCTAATGTAACTGGATGGCCTACCTGCCTGTCAGCCTTCCATCGGGGCACAAACTTCTCTCGTGCCCTCATTGGTCATGTGCGCGTTCGTGTGTGTTGGGGGAGGGGCTCTGTGAGGAAGTGGCAGATTTGTTCCGGCTGTGTATTTTCAAATTCTAGCGCACTCGAGCCGGGTTTCTCCAAAAGTACCCCACCTTTAACACAGCCTGATTGTTTGCCTAAAACAACTACTAAAAGTTACAGGCTGAGATTTGAAGGAAGGACCGAAAACAGGAAAGTTACGTGCCCAAAAATAGATCCATAAAAAATGTAACTCTTCTGAGAAATGTGGGTTTATAAGTGACACATTTTCATTTCATGTAAAATGCCATTATTATTTTTTAAATGATGATTCGACCATCCTAAGGTAGGGTTTGCCAAGGTAGAGTGCTTCACCTGCACTTCATCCACTTGTCAGGTTTTCTTTGGGATTCTCTCTCACAAGTATGCTCTCCCTTTATTTCATAAGTATAATACCTTCCTTGTCTTTAATGTGTGTACTAATGTGTACAAATACTTTCTCCAAATGAAAAATGTATTATTAGCATGGAAAATGGTTATATTGGAAAATGTAAATGTTTGCTAATTTAAACACCGGTACAATCCCATCATTATTCTAGTAATCATGATGACTGAATTCTTATTTAACCTTTTTCAAAACATGTATTTAATAGACAACTTGCCCTTAGTTGCATATACGTAAAGGCACAAATGGAAAAAAGCATGTATTATAATCCATATGGTGCAGCAATTCCGTCTAAAGCTAAAAGCAGACTTTTTACAGATTTTTAAAATAACTTGGCAAGAGGATAAAGTAATTTACTGCAGTGATCAATCCATGAAACACTGTGTGTGTGTGTGGTGTGTGTGTGTGTGTGTTGTGGTGTGTGTGTGTGTGTGTGTGTGGTGTGTGTGTGTGTGTGTGTGTGGTGTGTGTGTGTGTGTGCGTGCGTGCGTGTGTGTGTGTGTGTGTGGAACCAACCCCCGAAACACCTATATGACTACAACCCGGTTTTTCTGGTATGTCCTTCTTTTCTTAACATCCAGGGTAATGACCAGGCCGTCCAGCCGGACATGTCTAGCCCTTTGATTGGACGAGGGGACGAGCTGAGGACGAGGCTCTGATTGGACGCCAGCAACAGATAGAAGAACAGACAGGAGACGATTTCTTGAATCTAATATGCAAGTCTCTCCTCTCTTCTTCCTCTCTCTCTCTCTACCTATCTCTCTCTCTATCTCTCTCTCTCTCTCTCTCTCTCTCTCTCTCTCTCTCTCTCTCTCTCTCTCTCTCTCGTCCTGTCTATGTTTTCTCTGTTGGTTAAAGCTCGCTGCCAGACTTTCTCTCAGTCCGTCTATACAATCCATCATCGTGAGTGGCATCAACTGAGCAAATAAGAGACCCACAAACACAGAATTGGCAACACACATTTGTAATATATGCTTTACAGGGCGAACACAGCTCCAATTATAACATCAGAAGGGCACCAAGGAACACATGCAGATCCAGGCAAGCATACACGCAGAAATGTAGGAACAGCCTATAATTCTACACGCTGTGACCCAGAAACGGTGGAACATAAAACCCTCTCTATAAAGGGCTGATTTAAAACCCATGCATGTCAACCTATGTGCTTATAAGAAGTGTGCACACTCTTATACTTACATACTACTGCACTTATGTGGACCAGTCAGCAAACAGTAGGTAAAGGTCGTCACAAGCACAGTCAAAACTGCGACACACATGCACTCTTTGTATGTAAAATGCCGGTTTTCTTTCTATGTTTGGGCGAGGACTTGTGTTTAGTGAAGCAGATGGCGGTGGAGCGAGACGGAGATGGAAAATGAAGGAGATGTGAGACTTGTATGGGGGAGTTTATACTTACGTCTCTCCAAATTGGAGCCGTTGGGCAGTTCCCAGTCTCGCTCATACATACATGGCAGCGGATCAACCTCTCAGCCCCTTTTTTGGGATGCTCTGTCTCGAAATCCACAACTTCGAATGCTCATATTTGCATTTGTCACTGGGCGTGAAGTCGCCTATGGGTATGCATACAGATGTAGCACTCCAGATAGGACTCCAATGGCGCGGGAAGGGGGTGGAGAGAGAGAGCGATAGAGAGAGAGAGAGGAAGAGAGAGAGAGAGAGAGAGAGAGATATAGAGAGAGAGAGAGAAGAGAGAGAGAGAGAGAGAGAGAGAGAGAGAGAGAGAGAGACTTGCATAATTAGATTCAGAATCGTCTCCTGTCTGTTTCGTCTATCTGTTGCTGCGTCCAATCAGCCTCGTCTCTCAGCTCGGCCCCTCGTCCAATCAAAGGGCTAGCTGCACTAACGGACATACGGAGCTGCTGGTTCCACAACACGCTGGAGGAGAGCTCTCCTCTCAGACGGAGAGGCTCAGGTGAGCTAAAGGACTCTCTGAGTGTGTATATAGTTCACTTTAGTCTAAGTTATCTCCGTGGGTCTCAAACGGTTTGGTCACAAATTATTCAAAAGCTTATTTCCGCGGCACACCTTCATATGATCATTATAGTTATAAAACAAACAAGAGAATAAAGGAAAAACAGTTATGAAATACTATATGGCAGTAAAACAAGAATACAGTTTGAAAGGGGAGTGATTTGTAAAATATCCATAAAGAAAAAGAACATCTGCTTTCAGTCGTGTTTCATCTGGTGTTGAGAGAGGTATCCATAGATCTCTTCATGCTGCTCTCAAAGTGCACCAGATTGATGCTTTCAACTTCAATATTTAAAACAAATCTTCCCGGTGGAGCATCCCTCCGGACCTCACCTCCTCTAGGGGGGTCCGGAGGGATGCTCCCCACTCGTATAAATAGCACTTTACCCCCGCCTATATGCCGTGAGCTGATTATCGAGCCTTCATTGTAGCCGTGGCGGGTGTACTGTGTGTTTGCGTGTGGGGAGTGTTGCAGTAGAACATTCCACTGTAGCCCCCGGTGCTCGCGCTTGTGTGCGTGCTCTATAGAGCCCGTAATAGTGTTCACTGGAGTCCAGCACCTCAGCACCCCCACTCAAAATACCTTCCCGCGCCTCTGGTCCCAACCAAAAACCCAGCGGATCCCAGTGGCTGGGGGCGTTGCCAAATGTCCCCATTTGTTGAATTACAGGATTTAACCATGAGATGGCGCTTCATTCGCAAATACACAAAGACAACTGGGTGTTGAAGAACTTAGTCTGTTTGCAATGTTACAGCTCTGCAGTTGTGTTTGCTGAATAGAGAACCGCAGTGACGCGTCCTAAAACCCGGAAGTAAGTTAGCATTTTTAGCACTTCCGGTTCCTTCGTCAAAAAAGCAATGTATTTTCTCCATAGGGTTTTGGAAAATAGCTCGAAATAAGGTCTGTGGTTGACAACAAATTTAAAGAGATAATCACGTTTTGTTCTACGACAGTAGATACATCAGCCGTGACCCCACTGGTGATTTTTGAAGAGTTTACGTGTCTGAAAAACGATGGTTGTTACCGAGTGGCTGAATAGGACTACAGA
>NC_047515.1:42781548-42819048 GCF_902827115.2 Pseudochaenichthys georgianus
CCTATCCATTAGACCACCACTATCCCACTTCTGTATGTAGCACTTGAAAGGTTCTGTTAGTTAAAGCCAATGCAGAAGCACTTACAATATTTTGGCTTATTGAAAACTAATGTACTCATACATGTGCCAACCAGTCTGACGCAGTTCTGCTGCTAGATTCATTTAAACTTCTATCGGTAACTTTTCATTCGCTGCACCCTTTCTGAACATGCTTGTTGTTGTTGATTTAGATTCTTCTTTCGCCTCTCAATTACTGCCGTATTACTGTATCCAAGCCACTGTTGCACACCAACTGCACGGCCGCCTTGTTTACACCAGGAAGCATCTTGTTGCTGGTCAGAACAAAGACCGCCATCCACCCTACATCTGGACATGGTCACAGAGGATTCAGGGGTACACAGATGAGAGGAAAGAGACCTGGGTTCAGACTTTTGGGAGAAATGGAGATAAGTTCTCTCCTCATGGCTAACTTCGGATCATTGGCCAAGCAAATATACAAGCTAACCGCATTAGCCAGGAGTCAGACAGAATATCTGGAGTGGAATTCCATGTGCTTCACGGAAATGTCTTCACCAGGATACGACAATGTTTTCTTTCGATGGCTTCAGGACGTCTTCACCGCGAGTCTTCAGAGGACTCTTGCTTATAGTTTGTATCTTCATGGTTGAATTCACTTCTTGTTAGGTGCTTTGTTAAAAGTGCCAGCTTAATAGATTAAAGTTATGTAATGTGAGTTTGCCAGCCAAGAGTGGAGAGATTTTGGCAGCCGACATTTTGAAAGTAAATTGGCCCTTTAGTGAAATGGACAGCTGAAACCACAAAGCCCAATAACAGTCGCTGGGTTTCCTCGTGAGCCTGCTGCTTTGTTCATTCACTTCCCTGCTGCTGTTATGGGAGACGACCCCTCACCTGCTCAGAGACGGCCACATCCTCCGTCAGCCGTCTGGGAGTATCTGAGCCAACAGGAAGTGCCCACACAGACTGGAGACATATAACATTTTATAGAAGCTAAGTGGCAAATGAAAAATTAAATCAAACGAAGAACCAGCACACAACTCCACATGAGCTGTTTGTTTTCGTTGCACTAATTGCAGCCCGATATACAGGAAATGTACAGGCTGGCCCTGAATGTTCTCCAGAAATAGTGTTTTTATGGTTATCAGCATCTGGCAGGAACAATGGAGGACATGTGTAATTATACTGGACATATCTGGAAGGATGTGGGTACAAGCGGCTCGAAAACTAAAGCCAACATACGAACGCTTTAATTTCCATTTTGGAAACACAAAGCTATAGATAATTGTTTATTTCAGGGAATAGTTTATCATCTTTGGAAACTTTGACCTGTTGTGCATTTCCAGTCTTCATGCTAAGCTAACCAGATGCTAACTGTAGCGTGTAAAGAAGGCAGATAAGTGTGAAGCTTTTGAGGATTATTTACTTAACCCTCCGGTCGGGTCAAATCTGACCGATGTACTACTTTCATCAATCTTAACTTTTTTGTTTTACATTGGATTGCATCAAGGCTTCATGATGACATCCTTCACAGGAGACTTTGAACATATGAAATTGCTGATCAACACTTTCATTGAGTTTTGGATGATTTAGTCAACTTTGTAACACCATGGAGTTCCCGCTCAAACATGACCACCATAAAGAAAATTAATTAGTAACCATCCGGATCAGATAAAAACACACACACACACACACACACACACACACACCACACACACAAACACACACACACACATGCACATGAACATGCACGCACACACACACACACACACACACACAAACACACACCACACACACACACACACACAACACACCAAACACATGCACATGCACACACAGAACAATTTGACACATTTCCCGCTTATGTGCCCCTCCCCCCAATGGATCACACCTGGATCATGCAGTACATGTTCAATGTCTGTTCTTTGTATATTTACTGCAGTTCTTCATGTGTACCAGTACTCTGATACAATATGTACAGTTTGAAAGGGTGTGAAATGAAATATGGTGATGATTAATGTTTTTTTTTGTTAATGTAATAGCAGTTAAAACAGGACCGGTCAAATTGACCGCGAACACCAAAGTAAGGGGGGGGGGAAGACAATAGGAGGGGTACAAATGTAATTGTTAAGTCTTCTTCTGCAAAGTTAACATGTTGCAGATACAGACTTTCCCAAGACATGACTTCTCCACGCAGCCTTACTCCAGGGTTTTGGGGTATTCATTTCATACCTGGAAAAATAAAACTGCTATTCCTGTCCTCATCAAAACACTGTCAACTTCTTGGCCGACACAACTCAAATCAAAGCTGCTGGATTGAAAAAGAAAAAAAAAAAGAGAAAAAGAAAAGGAGATCAAACCAAAACATCTCAAGTTTTACTGCCTCGGAGCGAGAGGGATCGAAATACAAGATACTTCCCGAGTGTGTCGCGTCAATGTTGAAGTTTATACTCGTACTATACGAGCGCTATTAAAGACAGAAGAAAGAAAGAGCGGAGGCAGGGAGTGGGGAGTCATTTAATTCATCTGCACTAAAAGGCACTGCTGGCACCGGTCAGTGATTCGCCTCGTTAGCTCTACCTCTGTCACGCCAGCCAACGCATACTTCACTCATGAGTAATGTGGAAGATGGAGAGTCCCGTCCCCCCCACCTTCCTTCTGTTCCTCCTTTCTTTTGTTCAACCGCTCACTTATCTGCTCATCCCCAAATCGCCCTCCTTCGCTTCAGGTTTAAACTTCTCATTTGAAGTGCAGATAAAGATCTGAGAAGTGCTGTACACTTTTTTTTTTCTTACCGGGAAGAGTGGATCTTGTGTGTGTGTGTGTGTGTGTGTGTGTGTGTGTGTGTGTGTGTGTGTGTGTGTGTGTGTGTGTCAATGTTCAAGGGGTTATTGTAGCACTCCAGGAAGTGTAAAAGGATCAACGACAAAACGGCCAACAGGGTCAACTATCAGATTTCCTTAGAGAAGCCCGGGCAATTAGAGGAAAAAAGACAAGACACACACCACACACACAACACACACACACCACACAACACACACACACACACACACACACACACACACACAACACACACACACACACACACACACACACACACACACACACACACACACACACACACAACACCACACACACAACACACACACACACACCAGAGCCAACTCCCTGACACTGTTTTCATGCAAACCCAGACTCACACTTGGATAAAACTCACAGATACACACACATGCACTAACCACACACACGCTGTACGCTGGCGCGGCCACACACACTTCTCACTTCATCACCCTGCGGGCTTGTTAAAAGGCAGTTTGCAGCGTGCAGTAAAGCAGGGCTACGAGTTGCCGTGGCGAGTCAGGTAACAAATTGGCTGGGCTGTTTTGCGCTGCCATTGATTGTGGGAGCGGGTGTTTCTCACCACGCGTTAACAAGAGGGAGAAGATGGAAGCACGACTCCCGTCTCTTCTCTCGTTTCTTTCGCTCATGTTAGCGCTTCTCTTTTTTGCATCACTTCTCTTTCTGTGTTTGTCTCTTCGTCCTCTTCCAGCCCGAGGGCCGCATTATTCATCCAGACACCCCCTCTCCCTTTCTCTTGTCCTTTACCCTGTCATCATGCTTCCTCCGCAGTCTTTTTGGTTGTTGTTGTTGCTCAGACTCGCTGAGTTTCAATTCAGGGCAGACGAGGCTACAAAATGTGAGAGAAGTGTTCTTCATTGTAAAAGCTAACACTACTAAAGAATGATTTTAAGCTAAACCCTGCATTATTCATTTCTGTTCACTTTGGGACCGCGCGATAAGCAGGAAACATGATATCATCGTCTCATAACGTGGATGTGTGGCAGTTCGCAGCATTAGCATATCAATGTGTTTTCTGTCAGAGTAATTGCTCTCCTTTCAGGTCTGCTTTACTCTCCACCAAGTCTTCAGGATAATAGCTGGCTCTTTAGTTGCTCGATATTAAAATACTTTACCTAAAGGTGGGGAAGGTAAGTTTGAGAAAACCGGCTCGAGATATACTTGTTGTTATATTCCATGGAATGCTCTTAACATCCCGATAGCAATGAATATCTCATCCATTAATAAATATCATCTGTGGAAGCCGTGGCGCTGTAGAAAGCTCGACCAATCATCTGAGCCGGCTAATGTAACTGGATGGCCTACCTGCCTGTCAGCCTTCCATCGGGGCACAAACTTATCTCGTGCCCTCATTGGTCATGTGCGCGTTCGTGTGTGTTGGGGGAGGGGCTCTGTGAGGAAGTGGCAGATTTGTTTCCGGCTGTGTATTTTCAAATTCTAGCGCACTCGAGCCGGTTTCTCCAAAAGTACCCCACCTTTAACACAGCCTGATTGTTTGCCTAAAACAACTACTAAAAGTTACAGGCTGAGATTTGAAGGAAGGACCGAAAACAGGAAAGTTACGTGCCCAAAAATAGATCCATAAAAAAATGTAAACTCTTCTGAGAAAATGTGGGTTTATAAGTGACACATTTTCATTTCATGTAAAATGCCATTATTATTTTTTAAATGATGATTCGACCATCCTAAGGTAGTGTTTGCCAAGGTAGAGTGCTTCACCTGCACTTCATCCACTTGTCAGGTTTTCTTTGGGATTCTCTCTCACAAGTATGCTCTCCCTTTATTTCATAAGTATAATACCTTCCTTGTCTTTAATGTGTGTACTAATGTGTACAAATACTTTCTCCAAATGAAAAATGTATTATTAGCATGGAAATGGTTATATTGGAAAATGTAAATGTTTGCTAATTTAAAACAGCCGGTACAATCCCATCATTATTCTAGTAATCATGATGACTGATTCTTATTTAACCTTTTTCAAACATGTATTTAATAGACAACTTGCCCTTAGTTGCATATACTTAAAGGCACAAATGGAAAAAGCATGTATTAATAATCCATATGGTGCAGCAATTCCGTCTAAAAGCTAAAAGCAGACTTTTTTACAGATTTTTTAAAAATAACTTGGCAAGAGGATAAAGTATTTACTGCAGTGATCAATCCATGAAACAACTGTGTGTGTGTGTGTGTGTGTGTGTGTGTGTGTGGTGTTGTGTGTGGTGTGTGTGTGTGTGTGTGTGTGTGTGTGCGTGCGCGTGTGTGTGTGTGTGTGTGTGTGGTGTGCGTGCGTGCGTGCGTGTGTGTGTGTGTGTGTGGAAGCCAACCCCCGAAACACCTATATGACTACAACCCGGTTTTCTGGTATTCCTTCTTTTCTTAACATCCAGGGTAATGACCAGGCCGTCCAGACGGGACATGTCTAGCCCTTTGATTGGACGAGGGGCCGAGCTGAGGACGAGGCTGATTGGACGCAGCAACAGATAGACGAACAGACAGGAGACGATTCTGAATCTAATTATGCAAGTCTCTCTCTCTCTCTCTCTCTCCTCTCTCTCTCTCTCTCTCTCTCTCTCTTCTCTCTCTCTCTCTCTCTTCTCTTCTCTCTCTTGTCCTGTCTATGTTTTCTCTGTTAAAGCTCGCTGCCAGACTTTCTCTCAGTCCGTCTATACAATCCATCATCGTGAGTGGCATCAACTGAGCAAATAAGAGACCCACAAACACAGAATTGGCAACACACATTTGTAATATATGCTTTACAGGGCGAACACAGCTCAAATTATAACATCAGAAGGCACCAAGGAACACATGCAGATCCATGCAAGCATACACGCAGAAATGTAGGAACAGCCTATAATTCTACACGCTGTGACCCAGAAACGGTGGAACATAAAACCCTCTCTATAAAGGGCTGATTTAAAACCCATGCATGTCAACCTATGTGCTTATAAGAAGTGTGCACACTCTTATACTTACATACTACTGCACTTATGTGGACCAGTCAGCAAACAGTAGGTAAAGGTCGTCACAAGCACAGTCAAAACTGCGACACACATGCACTCTTTTGTATGTAAAATGCCGGTTTTCTTTCTATGTTTGGGCGAGGACTTGTGTTTAGTGAAGCAGATGGCGGTGGAGCGAGACGGAGATGGAAAATGAAGGAGATGTGAGACTTGTATGGGGGAGTTTATACTTTACGTCTCTCCAAATTGGAGCCGTTGGCAGTTCCCAGTCTCGCTCATACATACATGGCAGCGGATCAACCTCTCAGCCCCTTTTTTGGGATGCTCTGTCTCGAAATCCACAACTTCGAATGCTCATATTTGCATTTGTCACTGGGCGTGAAGTCGCCTATGGGTATGCATACAGATGTAGCACTCCAGATAGGACTCCAATGGGCGCGGGAAGGGGGGTGGAGAGAGAGAGAGAGAGAGAGAGAGAGAGAGAGAGAGAGAGAGAGAGAGAGAGAGAGAGAGACTTGCATAATTAGATTCAGAATCGTCTCCTGTCTGTTCGTCTATCTGTTGCTGCGTCCAATCAGCCTCGTCCTCAGCTCGGCCCCTCGTCCAATCAAAGGGGCTAGCTGCACTAACGGACATACGGAGCTGCTGGTTCCACAACACGCTGGAGGAGAGCTCTCCTCTCAGACGGAGAGGCTCAGGTGAGCTAAAGGACTCTCTGAGGGTTTAGATAGTTCACTTTAGTCTAAGTTATCTCAGTGGGTCTCAAACGGTTTGGTCACTAATTATTCAAAAGAGTATTTCCGTGGCACACCTTCATATGATCACTATCGTTATAAAACAAACAAGAGAATAAAGGAAAAACAGTTATGAAATACTATATGGCAGTAAAACAAGAATACAGTTTGAAAGGGGAGTGATTTGTAAAATATCCATAAAGAAAAAGAACATCTGCTTTCAGTCGTGTTTCATCTGGTGTTGAGAGAGGTATCCATAGATCTCTTCATGCTGCTCTCAAAGTGCACCAGATTGATGCTTTCAACTTCAATATTTAAAACAAATCTATGCATATAGATTTGTTTGTGGAGCATCCCTCCGGACCTCACCTCCTCTAGGGGGGTCCGGAGGGATGCTCCCCACTCGTATAAATAGCACTTTACCCCCGCCTATATGCCGTGAGCTGATTATCGAGCCTTCATTGTAGCCGTGGCGGGTGTACTGTGTGTTTGCGTGTGGGGAGTGTTGCAGTAGAACATTCCACTGTAGCCCCCGGTGCTCGCGCTTGTGTGCGTGCTCTATAGAGCCCGTAATAGTGTTCACTGGAGTCCAGCACCTCAGCACCCCCACTCAAAATACCTTCCCGCGCCTCTGGTCCCAACCAAAAACCCAGCGGATCCCAGTGGCTGGGGGCGTTGCCAAATGTCCCCATTTGTTGAATTACAGGATTTAACCATGAGATGGCGCTTCATTCACAAATACACAAAGACAACTGGGTGTTGAAGAACTTAGTCTGTTTGCAATGTTGCAGCTCTGCAGTTGTGTTTGCTGAATAGAGAACCGCAGTGACGCGTCCTAAAACCCGGAAGTAAGTTAGCATTTTTAGCACTTCCGGTTCCTTCGTCAAAAAAGCAATGTATTTTCTCCATAGGGTTTTGGAAAATAGCTCGAAATAAGGTCTGTGGTTGACACAAATTTAAGAGATAAATCACGTTTTGTTCTACGACAGTAGATACATCAGCCGTGACCCCACTGGTGATTTTTGAAGAGTTTACGTGTCTGAAAAACGATGGTTGTTACCGAGTGGCTGAATAGGACTACAGAAATGGTCGAGGCCGTTGTACGTCATTACGCCTACACACGTAAATACTCCCGCTAAGTTTGTTTTCCCCTGTGTTCTGCTTGAAAGCAAGTACCTGCCTATCTTTAGTAGCCTATCTGTAGTCTCTTTAGTATCTGTATATCTATATCTGACCATTAGAATCTCTATTTTTGAAATGGTCATTTTTAACACCGTAGTTTTATAAATTATAGAACAATTAATTACCAGTGTTTTCCAATTTTACTCGGCAGTTCGTTTCGTTGGCTAACGTTAGCTAAAGCTAGCGCTACTAGTTAGCTAAAGCTAGCGCTACTAGTTAGCTACGCAATGGTTTGTTGCTTTGCTCCGGGTTGCAGCCACAGGTCTTCGCATGAAACGTGCTCGTTCTATCGTTTCCCGGCCAATGTTTTCCAAAGGAGAGTCTGGATTCGTGCCATGAGGTAAGCTGACGTTACATTGTTGTCCATGTCACGGTGAAATGTAAATGATGGGTAGTGTATCGCCGTTTTAGAGATGGCACTGCTGAAAAGACCGCAACATAAGTAAAGATAATGAATACATCCTATTAAAACCTGTGTGGCTTATATGATAAGTCTAATTAGTACAAGCAGCATAACGTTTCACCGTGTGACTAAAGATTGTAGTCAGGGAAATCAGTTTGACATATTGAACTAAATACAACTCACCTCTGGCTGGCAGAGAACTCTGCTCCATAGCTTCTCTCGGACGTAACATCACATGTACATTTTACATTTATATTCAATTTAATATTCCATCCCTCACATACTTTTGTATATATAATAACTTATATTTTGTTTTTCTTGTTATGCTGCTGCAACACAAACATTTCCCCAATTGGGATCAATACAGTAATATCTTAATTAATTAAGAAATATAACTATTATAATTAGTGTAGCAGCTGACACCTATTTTCAATATGGATTAATCTACCTTTATTTCTTTAGTTCAATTTTGATCTATAAAAATGTCAAAATAGTGAAAATGTTCACGAGACAAAGTGCAAGGTTATATCTTTAGATGTTTTGTTTTAGCCTATGTACTGTATGTCTTAATGCTCTTATATGTGACGATGTGACTTCCATGAAACTAATATTTTATATCTTCCCAACAGACGAGCTGACAGGAAGCCTAACCCCCTAAACGCACCAGGAGCGTCTGCGCCGCCTTACGGCCGCGCCGCGGCGGTCGTAAGGATCGCGGCCACTCTAGTCAATGAGTGCTGTTCCACCACACGCGCCGCGTTACGGCTCAGACGCGGCCCACAAGCGGCTCGGCGCAGCGCTTCTCTAAAATTAGGATGAATCCTATTTTTGCCGCGGCGCAGCCGTAAGGTGAGGTCGGACAGGCAGCCCCCCCCCTCGCAGGAAGTGGAAAGGTGAGCATCCGGGCCAGGCCCAGCCCCCACATATAGGCCTACTAATTTAGCAGACCCCCCTCCTTCATCACAACACCTCCACTACGATACGCACAATGGACGACGAGGAGTTCATAATGGAAGTGGAGAAACACACCATTGTATACGATGTAACCGATGCTTTTTACAAGGACAACATCAGAAAGGACAAGGCCTGGTTTTTAGTCGCTGCAGTTTGTGGAGTGGAAGGTAACAACTACATATTAATGTTTTAAAGTTAATTAAGAACTGCGAGGCTGCACACACGACGCTCCGCTTCCGCAACATTTTGAAACGCGCCTGGTGTGTTAGGTCGCAGGAGGAGGTCGCAGCGTGGCGCAGCCGCAACGTAACGCGGCGCAGACGCTCCTGGTGCGTTTAGGGGGTAACACTCAAACAACCACAACATTGCAAAGGCGAGTAAATGTAAATTAAAAACGATTCACAATTTCTTAATTTCTTCTTCTTTCTTGCAGTGAGGTGAAGCTGACCTTGCACTTGGTGCCAGTAAGGATGCTCCTCACGCAGGCTGAATGTTTCTCCCTCCTTACTGACACAGAAGCCCTTGATTTGCAATGCTTCACTAATTGTCATTTCCCTGGCTCCGTAGGGACACTTTACCTCCAGCACAGCGGGAGACCCTTCCAGACCATCTGGAGATGCCCCCAACACTCCTGATTGGGAGCCACACACCTGACTCATGGACCTGCATCTGGGTTGCAGTGGTGAATGCCCTGACGCCCTCACATTCATTCATAGTCCCCCACTGTACAGACAAAACACCACCAAGGGTCTGTTGTTGCCCTCGCACCCTGGCACTAAGGGAAGCAGTCACACGCTTTGACCTCAGGACAGCTCCAAAGTCGCTGGCAGTCAACCTTCCTTTCCTGAACAAATGCCAGTTTGGGTTGGTTCGCTGACCAGTGGTAGCCACCTGAATTGCCCTCTGTTGCTCCTCAGACAATGCCATGCTTGCCACAATTGCCTCAGGCCCCTGATGCCCAACAGATTTGAGAATTTCAGGAACAGTAAGTGTTTCCAAGCTGTAGTGTTCCTCTTCTGGCTCGGGGGAGAGAAGCCAAGACATTCCTGAGAACCTGCCCCCGAGTCTGTCCCTCAGCCAGTCACGATCTTCGGAGGTGGGCTCTCTTGTCAGCGGGTTGAATGAGTTATTGGTTGGAGGAAATAGCTCCTCCACTGAATGCGTACGTTTAGCTGCCTTTGGCTTCTTCCACTGACGGGGTGTGTCAGTGCAGCTGAAAGTGTGGATGGCAAAGATGGCTAATGCAGCCGCATGACTGCATTTCCATTCTCCACGTGGGCATTCACATTCTGTGGAGAGAATTCCCTCTTCTCCTGTAGATACCTGTGGTGGTGGGATTGTTTTATTATTTAAAATATAATTACATTTGTAATGCCTTCCCAATTATCCCTTTAATTGTTTATAGCCTACTGTATGTTTATTTCATGGATATTTATGTGTTTTCTGGTGTGTAACATTTGTAATCTTGGGGCCTCTTCTCTTTAACATCTACATGCTACCACTGGCTCAGATAATGAAGAACAACAAAATAAGTTACCATAGCTATGCAGATGACACACACATTTACCTAACCATTTCACCAGGAGACTATGCTCCAATTCAAACACTGAGTAAGTGCATTGAACAAATCAATGACTGGATGTGTCAGAACTTTCTCCAATTAAACAAAGATAAAACTGAGGTAATGGTTTTTGGAGCCAAGGCAGAACGTATAAAAGTTAGCGCTGAGCTTCAGCCTGCAATGTTCAAACCAACAGATAAAGCCAGAAATCTAGGTGTAGTCATGGACTCTGACCTGAGTTTCAACAGTCACATTAAAACAGTTACTAAATCAGCCTACTATGACCTAAAGAATATACCTAGGATTAAAAGACTAATGTCACAGCAGGATTTGGAAAGACTTGTCCATGCTTTTATCTTCAGTAGACTCGACTACTGCAATGGTGTCTTCACAGGTCTCACTAGAAAGTGGATCACATCACTCCTGCTCTGAAGTCTTTACACTGGCTTCCTGTGTGTCAAAGAATAGATTTCAAAATACTGCTGCTGGTTTATAAAGCACTGAATGGTTTAGGTCCAAAATACATTTCTGACCTCCTGCTAAACTATGAACCATCCAGATCTCTCAGGTCTTCAGGGACTGGTCAGCTTTCTGTCCCCAGAGTCAGAACTAAACATGGAGAAGCAGCGTTCAGTTATTATGCTCCAAGCATCTGGAACAAACTCCCAGAAACCTGCAGGTCCGCTGCAACTCTGACTACTTTTAGATCCAGGCTGAAGACTTTTCTTTTTGTCGCTGCTTTTAATTGAACTATTCACATCTTAAACTGCACTGTAACTTTTATCCATGTACTTTTTATTTTAATGTTTATTTTATTATCTTTTCTTTTTAATGACTGGTTTTAAATGCCATTTCTTAATGTCTTTCATTTGTTGTAAAGCACTTTGAATTGCCTTGTGTTGAAAAGTGCTATATAAATAAACTTGCCTTGCCTAATAAAGATTTCATGTGACACATAAAATGGATTTGTTGATGGGAATTAATGTGAATAAATTAACTCTAGGTTAACGGTACTCTTGCTATAACTACTCACCGACACTCTATAAACCTTGTCCCTCATGCTAGCCCTGACAACACCGGTAAGCACACCTTCATCTAGGCTGCCCGTGTCCTGACTTGTAGTGGTTCTCTCCTCTATCTCCATTCTTCTTGTCATCTTTGTAAAACGATATCAGACTGGTAATTGACACAGCCATGACATCTAGTTAAATTCAGTGTGGCTAAAATGAAAAGCTTTGTTAAAATATGCAAGCACGCGGAAGTCAAAGTCAGCTTTATTGTAAACAAATTCTACATGCGTTATACATCCAGAAATATCGTTTCCCACAGTGTGACATGTAGCCTATACATAAAACAAAAAGGGCCTAGATAAACGGGGTATACAGTTTAAAATGTTAATATATTTAAAGTGTTCAAAGTGCAGTTTCAGTGCAAGTCAGTTGAAACGATCTTAAGTTGGCGTGACGTTAAAGTCGTGCGACCCTGCTGCTGTACTGGCTTGTAGTTCGTTTATAGCATAACGTTAGCATTTCGCTTTTGGCGACTAGATTTATGATTCAAAAATTATAAAAGTAGGGGAGACATGTGGAGATTATCCGGCTGAACAAAACGTGATCCTTCTCTTAAATGTGTTTCAACCACAGACCTTATTTCGAGCTATTTTCCAAAATCCTATGGAGAAATTGCATTGCGTTTTTGACGAAGGAACCGGAAGAAGTTTACATCCAGGTTTTAGGACGCGTCACTGCGGTTCTCTATACTGTAGCATGTAATCACTTATTTGTTATGGTTTTCACACTATAACGAAAACACATCAATATTTTAGATCAAATAAAGTATATAGTTTGCTTTATGCAGTATATTTCTTGTAATATTGTTGGGGTGTTTTTACACAGTACAGTAGATCGAAGTAAATCAACTTATACATTAAGATAAGATAAAATGGACCTTTATTAATCCCTGTGGGGAAATTCAGTAGTTCAAACAACAACAGGGTGAAAAACAGGACAGCACAGATTCACACAGATTAATACAAATCTAAAATATGAGCGATACAAATAAAAATAATAATAATGAGAAACTATGAAATAAGAACAGAACGTGTCAAGTTTAGCTTCGTGTGGGAGAGAGTGTAAAAAGAAACGAGAGCACGGCCGGAGCCCGGTGCATCGAGGACTCACTTCACGTCTCTCCAAACTGGAACACTTGACTCCGGGTCGTTTGTGATGCCAGCCCGCTGCCAAGTCAGATTATTATCCGACTGAACTTGGAGAGTTTCCTCTGCCAGTCTTACTGGGATATGACACAGTGCTTCAGGCAGCATTGTCTGGGTCTGATTGTCTTTCCTTTGTGCAATCAAGAAGGCATGATTTGCCATATTTCCTGATGCAATCATTAACAATTGAGCATACTTGTGCAACGAACCGTACTATTTTGGCTTTGAAAAGTGAGTACATCCACTTTTACTGCCGCTTTCCATTCCTGTGAATTGATGCATGTGCACAGTAACACACACATGCTACGTTTCCTGCAGCGGTATTGTCTGGACTTGACATTTCCTACACTTTTCTTTCATTAATGCGGTCTGGTGTCCAGTAGGAAAGGCACAAAGGGGCTCGCAGTGTGAGGGCCTGTCCAAACAGCTGCTGCTAAGATTAACTGCCTGCGAGATGTGTTTTAGTATTAACAAGAGAGAAGACAATGGGCTGCAGGGGAACACGTTCACATGAAGTGTTTCAGGATTTCATGGGAAGACTTTCTGGGAGCTCTGGGATCTGTTGCTGTATCGCGGTGAAGGTTACAGTATGTGCTTGTTAGCCAAGGGTTTATCTGTCTTGTTGGAACAGACGAATTTCAGAAGTATCAAAGGAACAATCTACATTTCGACAGTAGACTTTAAAAAGGAATGAATTTATAGTGGTGCAATCATGACCTATGTCTGTAGGCTGAACCAAGAGATAGAGTTAGCACTAATACATGGGATTTTCCCTTGGATCCCATTGGATCTTTGGCAACCACATGTAAATGATACTAAAAAAGTGAGATCAGGATAATTTCCCCATATATTAAAAATTGTTACTTTAGAGCACACGTGTCAAACTCAAGGCCCGGGGACCAAATCAGGCCCGTGGTGGATTTAATTTCGGCCGCAGGATAATTTCTAATTCCTATTAGATCTGGCCCGCCGGTATATTGCACCTTCACTCCATCCTGAGGGTCTCCTCCGCTCAGAGCCTGAGCCCACACATTGATGACCTTGCACCCTGACGAGATGCCAAGTATCTGAACTAGCATCACAGAGCAGCACACTGAGTTCAATGGATGCTTCCTTCTGCACTTTCTCTCACGACAACAGGGCATGTTTGGTTTGCTCTTTGAGGGGAATAGTTTTGTTGAAGCTGTTGTTGGCCTGTGGGAAAATGTACTCATAAGAAAAGACTCCGGAAAAGCTGCAGATAGAGCCATAAGAAATGAATGCAACTGATTATTTAAAGGTAGGGTAGGTAAGTTTCAGAAACCGGCTCGAGATACACTTTTTGTTATATTCCATGGAATGCTCTTAACATCCCGATAGCAATGACTATCTTAAGTGCTTTGACAAAAAATCCATAACAAAATGTCATCTGGAGAAGCCCTAATACTGTAAAAAGTACAACCAATCCATTTAGCCGGGCCGGCTAAAGTAACTGGATGGCCTACCTGCCTGTCAGCCTTCCATCGGGGCACACACTTATCTCGTGCCCTCATTGGTCATGTGCGCGTTCGTGTGTGTTGGAGGAGGGGCTCTGTGAGGAAGTGGCAGATTTTCTCCGGTTGTGTACTTTCAAATTCTAGCGATCTCGAGCCGGTTTCTCAAACTTACTACCCCCACCTTTAATGTTTAATAATTTAAGTTCTGCAATGAATTTATTTTTATTTTGGCCCACTGTGTATTTGCGTTTGACCCCCCTGCTTTAAGCTATAAAAGGAAGTACATCACAGTCGCATGACTTAACGTGGCCAGCGCTAAGCTAAAGGCGGCTAATGCTCGGTGTGATGTTTATTTGTCAATAAGCCACTTGTAAGCAACCGCTGTTTTGAAGACTCAAAACAGACATTCATCTGTGGGGTCTTTACTGGCATGTCTGGTATTTTTTATATCATCAAACATAACGTGAACATCTTTACCAGCTTGAGTTAACCACAGATCTTAATTCAACCTAACCGTACCCTCGAGCTCTCTCTAGACAGCAGGAGGCTTGTTAGACTAGTTATTATAGTTAGCCTATGTCAAAATGTAATGGATATAACCTACTCTATCCCCATCACGTGTTCCCTTGTTATGTGCCGGAGACTCTGTGCAGAATGTAATGATGGCTACCTTTATAATATTTTACTGTAATATCAATGGCCTTTCCAAGAACTAGTTTAACAAGTATAAAATAAGATCCTTTTTCCATCATGAAGGCAGGCTTGAAAAAGAACATTTTGCTCCTGCAACAGATGCTGCCGGTTTGCGAGCTGCAAGTCGAGTCGGACTTCTTGATGTTGTCTATAATTTATCAATTATGTTATATATGTAGATATAGGAAAGAATAAACCACATCCAATCCAAACGGTCACAAATGCCCTCAGACTTTTATGAGCGCTTGCTGTGTACCATTCTGCATGCCTACATAATATGTGAAATGCAGTATTAATATAGCAGGGTGTGCTACTTCATGCAGCTTTATTTTGCG
Source organism: Pseudochaenichthys georgianus (assembly GCF_902827115.2). Lineage (NCBI taxonomy): Eukaryota > Metazoa > Chordata > Actinopteri > Perciformes > Channichthyidae > Pseudochaenichthys > Pseudochaenichthys georgianus. Next base: position 42,796,935 of record NC_047515.1, read on the forward strand.
GTATGAAAATTACACAGCACATATATTGTTAGAAAATATTGTAAAAATGCAACTTTCAATGTTACGATGTAATGGTTTTCCCTTATGAACTGGGTGTTTCTCAATGTCGAGGAAGGCTGCTCCAGAGCCACTATTTCAAGCATACTCGAGTGCCACCGAAGGACTGTTCCAATGTCCAGCATACTTGGAATTCTACCAAGGCCGGCGTCCTTCGTAGCGAGACATTTCGAGGCTGCACATGAAATCCGCTTGTCTTAAAATCCCCACAATGCTTTGCGCACGGACCAATTTCCCCAAATCTTTGGCGGAAATTTTGCTCCATTGAAGGCGGGGCCTCGCATATGACGCACACCTGTTAGCCTGTTCCACCATTCTTTGTTTTCCGAGGCTAGGAAGGATTCTCGCCTCGCTTCTGAAGCAACTGACTCGGAAGACATGTCCTACCAAGCAAGCGTCCTCGACATTGAGAAACACCCACTGTTTCTTTTTGTCCCATGCTGCCTTTTCCTGTTCCTACACACCTGCTCTGTATCAGCCTTGTTAATTAGTCCCTGCTCCCAGAGTTTTCGTCAGCCTGATAATTCAAATGACAAAGCAAAGACTGCGGAGCGTACAAAATAAAATGCTACAAAAATATATAAACACCTAACCGATTACTATTTGGGTTTGAGGCGACATTGATACGGCGAAGCTACATGCTACATGCTACAAGCTAGAGATAGCTTTATCCGGAAAAACACCGCTAAATAAAAACGTACAGCTTCAAAATTGGATGTGTCCTCACTGGCCTGGTCCCGGATGGTTGGTATTGATCCCGGGTTTAGCATTAGTTTGGAGGCATATCCGTGTTGGACTTGAGAGAAGTTAATAAACATGTCCGTGCTAAAATGTTTGGAACACACAAACAGAAATCTGCCGTGGTCTTCTGGCACATGTCCCTTGTAAATGAAGTCTAGCCACAGATTCATTTCTTTTTCCACTGATGGCATTGCATGCAGTCCCCTGTCCCGAGTCTTGCAGCCAACAACAGCACAACGTTTAACTATCTTAGACATCCTGGCAAGAGCAGGCAAAAACACAGATGTGGGTTGATTTGGCCTGCCGATAGCCTATATGCGAATGAGAGGTTTGGCAATGCACGTGGCCGTGGCTCATTCCCCTGATAGGTGGAGAGTTGACCAATAAGCCGAGGACTTCTCTGTGACGTAGAAAAGTATTGGAATGTGGATCCGTTTTTTTCAGATCCGTTGCAGCCCCTTTTCTAGAGATTTGGCGAAGGAGGAAAATAGAGAGGGTTGTGTTTTCTGACACTTGGTGAGTTCCCTGGAACACCGGGGACACATATTCACGTATAAAAGACGTACAAAGGTGCATTTTGCATGATAGGTCCCCTTTAAGTGAAATGTTTCCACTTCCGTCTTTGTTTGATTATTGGTTTTGCCTTGCCTGCACCAAACCTTACATGTAAGTTATTTTGACACCTGGGCTCAAGTCTCCAAGACATTGCCACAGGGTTATTTAGGGGGTGGGAAAAATGCAGCTCCAAAAGCATTGTTACCAAGTGAATCATTATTGAAGACATCAAGAACTCATTTCATTGAGTTCTAGTCTGCAACAGCCATGAAAGAAAAGTAAAGCCGAATTGATTTTGTGTTTTAACATGGCTACTAAAACATATTTTGAAAGCAACGGGCACTCGTTTTCTTTTAGGTCCAGTGGGCCATTTTTCAGCCAATTGGTGTTTCTGAATAATGGGCGGTCACACCAGATTATATCTGAAGTGTGTAGTTATGCCCCATAAACAGTCTCTGTCTTGTTGAGAGTTTGTTGTGTGAATGAACTCGGGCACTATTTCACTCAAAGGTGGGGTAGGTAATTTTAGAGAAACCAGCTCGAGTGCGCTAGAATTTGAAAATACACACAAAAAAAATCTGCCCCTTCCTTCAGACTTCCTTACATGCCCAGATGGAAGGCTGACAGACAGGTAGGCCATCCAGTTACTTTAGCCGGCCCGAGGCAGGTGATTGGTCGTGCTTTTTACAGCGCCACGACTTCCACAGGTGATATTTTTTGTATTTATTGTCAAAGCATTTACCGTACTTTTCAGACTATACAGCGCACCTGCATATAAGCCGCAGCAGCTAAATTGTCCGTCTGTCTTGCTCTCGTTCTGTCTCTCGGTTCCACTTTTACTTTAGCGCGCTACCTGTCTCACTCTTTTCCGGCCTCCAGCTTTTCCTGCTGGAGCCCGCCGCTTAAAGGTGGCGGGCGCGGACCGGTCATAGAGCCCGTAGTGTTAAAGGTGGTTAATTGTACCTGTGAAATCCATAGATTTAGGAGGTTCCCTAGTGGCCGGTAGCTGTACAAAAACATGGGGAAAAAAGTCGCGGCTTATAGTCCGAAAAGTACGGTAATGTATTCATTGCTATCGGGGTGTTAAGAGCATTCCATGGAGTATAACAAAAAGTGTTTCCGAAGTGAATTACCTACCACACCTTTAATAGCCTTATTTACGGAAATTGGAAATGGAACAAGACGACATAATTATTTTTGCACCGTGTGCATAGTTGTCAGAAAACATGTTATCAGTATTTCGCATCCATTAAAACATTTCCCTTTGAAACAGCTTTTAATGTGTATTTTTTACTGACAAAGAAGACAGGAAATATGCAACAAAACCAATCAGGGATACTGTTGACATATGGTTTGCATCTCAACCAGCATGCCAGCAGCAAGCCGCGAGATAAAATGAATATCTGCATCCCACAATATTCAGAGTGTATTTGCACATTGTTGACTGACAATGCTTTTGTTTTGTTTTTTACAAACCATGATGAATGTTTTTCATGGTTCAAAGCCCATTGGTTTAGGTTGTGGTAAAAATCATATTTGTTAAATATTACTTTTTCACTTTTCCACAGTATTTCCCTAAAGTGAAAGAAGAACTTGGCCGGAGCAGCATTTCCACATTCAACATGTTTCACTTCACTTTTACATCACTACAGGGGGAGAAGTTACAGCATAACGTTTTGCAAAAATACGTTTTCTAAGCTGCTCTTAAATCAAAGTGTTTTGAAATTCTACATTTAAGAGGAGAACAGGATGAAACCGGTTTCCAACTGGAACATTGATATCATTTACTAAGTTACAACCTATTATATAATGGTTCAACTAAATTCATAGGGGTAGGGTCGGTCCATTACAGTGCATATGTAAACGTGGTCTTACATAGGCATTCATACCATGTGTTTCTGTGAGGAAGAAGCCACGGTACGAGCTCGACTGTGAGCTGAGAGGCAGAACCATCACTTACTTTGCAGAGTCAGAAAACACACAGGAGTCCTTCTCACTTGCAGGATTAACCTGACTGAAAGCAATGCATTTAGTCCGTCAGAGGGTTTGGGTAAAGGGCCTGAGAGTTATAATTAAGTTCCACTAATCTGTTAAAGCAGTGCTATGATCTCAAGAACACACTCTTTAGGAAAGACAAAGCTTTTCATTTACAGCATGCTTTCACATTTATGTATTTGTTTGTTTAACAGGGACAGTGCACATTAATATACATTGCTACGAACACGTTAGAGCAGGGGTGTCAAACTCAACTTCATCGAGGGCCACATCAGCATTAAGGTTGCACTCAAAGTTGTAACTTTAAGATATATAAAAATACATATATAAATATTTAATATATATAAAATAATGTATTATATTACATTATTGCCTCTGCGTTGGATTATTATCAGATTGGGGAATAACTTCATAATTACGTCTGAAAGCAGAAGTCTAGGGCCAATAATTGCAAGTCTCTTCAGTGCGCGTGTCACAACATGATTAAAAAAGAAAAGCCAAATCCTAAGAAAAAAGTCAAATTTAGAAAGAAAAGTAAAATTTTGAAGAAAAAAATTCAAATTCTGAAAAAAAAGGCATATTTGAGATGCATTGTGGGACATGAAGTTTATGGGCAACGTGCTTCTGTAAATCGGCATGTAACCGTATAATAATAAACATATCATATTCTTTGCGAGCTCTTGTGGGGCCACATGAAGTTAAGTCACGGGCCGGATTTGGCCCCCGGGCCTTGAGTTTGACACCACCCAGAGTGTTTTTTCCGATGTATAGCTATTCTCTCCCTGGATAGTTGTTTCAAAGTCACCTTTAAAAACGAATTATATAGATTATTAAAAACAATTACATATTTAAAATCATGCAGCACAGAGGCTCACAGCACAGGACATGCCACTAAAAACAAACACATGTTATATAGCATAAAGCGACAGCAGGCCAGATGACAGTTCAGTGCAACTTATTTATTAAGTGTTGACAGATCTGAGTCTCAATCAACCATTTCTTTGAATGTGTTCTAAATAAATACGATGGCCTTTTGTCTAACGGTTGTAGGATGGAGTTACGTTCTCGTGCAGCCTTACCAGAACATTCCGACCGACTGAAAAACAGTGCTTTGGGGAGCGGGATAATGCAATCCGCTCGTGCTGCTGTCTGTGTTCAGTTGTTGTCATGGAGACAAATGAAGTCAAACCCCGTATCGTTGAGTACTTGCCATGGGACAGTTTAACCAAGTTCTCTGGGAGTTATGTCGGTACCAGAGAGGCAAAGATCCATTGGTCGTCTTCCATCCGGTTGAAGACAGTTATTTGACCAGATTTAAAAATCCACACATGCCCAAGCAGTCGCAATGTAACTATTTGAAATATGCGTTAGTGTTTTTTGTCACAGATTCTGATATTTCTTTGTAATTATTATAATCACACAAATGCTGTGTCCTGTATCTACCAAAAGTGAACACCTGACTTGTAAGGCTTCAAATCAGTGGGCAGAACATCCCATAGATCCCTGTACCCATACGAGACGTGAACTGCACTGTTTTCAGACATGTCTGCATTAAGCTATGAACATGTGTGTATGCTGAATTATTTATTTCGTATTTAATCTGTGCCAGAGTGGAAGTGTGAGTGCATACAATATAGTAACGACTTATTTGTTCTTCATCTGAGTAAACGGAGATTGGCTCCAACAATATGCTAACTCGGGTCTTATCCGTCCACAACACAACGTAGACACCGCTAGTCGACACCAGTTACCCCAACACACTCAAAAGGCCCTGACTAAACACATGCACAGTAAACACATGCACAGTAAACACATGCACAGTAAACGCATGCGATAATAGAAAGGTGTCACAAGTGTCAGAACCTTCGCAAACATTGAGCACATTGTTTTAAGACAAAGTTTTCGACTAATGAAGCTCAGCGTAAGTTCAACCAGGAAGACCTTCTTTTACTCATTAATTCACTATTTCCATGTTACTACTCTCAATAAGTGATCCCAGCTTAACCAATCACTTCGCTCTATTCTCACAAGCCTATCATAGCGCTCCGCTAAACCTTTTAAATCTGCTCTCCGCTCTGACACCTGTCATTTCAGGTGACTCGACGCAACCCTCCTCCTCCCCCCTTTTCACCTCCTGTCCCTCCGAATCCAGTGTCTAGCTAAGCCCCTCCCCTTCAGACCGACCCCAACTATCCATTCACCACCACCAGGGTCAAGCTAAGCCCCTCCCCTTCAGACCGACCCCAACTATCCATTCACCACCACCAGGGTCAAGCTAAACCCCTTCCCTTCAGACCGACCCCAACTATCCATTCACCACCACCAGGGTCAAGCTAAGCCCCTCCCCTTCAGACCGACCCCAACTATCCATTCACCACCACCAGTGTCTAGCTAAGCCCCTCCCCTTCAGACCGACCCCAACTATCCATTCACCACCACCAGGGTCAAGCTAAGCCCCTCCCCTTCAGACCGACCCCAACTATCCATTCACCAACACCAGTGTCTAGCTAAGCCCCTCCCCTTCAGACCGACCCCAACTATCCATTCACCACCACCAGGGTCTAGCTAAGCCCCTCCCCTTCAGACCGACCCCAACTATCCATTCACCACCACCAGTGTCTAGCTAAGCCCCTCCCCTTCAGACCGACCCCAACTATCCATTCACCACCACCAGGGTCAAGCTAAGCCCCTCCCCTTCAGACCGACCCCAACTATCCATTAACCACCACCAGTGTCTAGCTAAGCCCCTCCCCTTCAGACCGACCCCAACTATCCATTCACCACCACCAGTGTCTAGCTAAGCCCCTCCCCTTCAGACCGACCCCAACTATCCATTCTCCACCACCAGTGTCTAGCTAAGCCCCTCCCCTTCAGACCGACCCCAACTATCCATTCACCACCACCAGTGTCTAGCTAAGCCCCTCCCCTTCAGACCGACCCCAACTATCCATTCACCAACACCAGTGTCTAGCTAAGCCCCCTCCCCTTCAGACCGACCCCAACTATCCATTCACCACCACCAGTGTCTAGCTAAGCCCCTCCCCTTCAGACCGACCCCAACTATCCATTCACCACCACCAGGGTCAAGCTAAGCCCCTCCCCTTCAGACCGAACCCAACTATCCATTCACCACCACCAGTGTCTAGCTAAGCCCCTCCCCTTCAGACCGAACCCAACTATCCATTCACCACCACCAGTGTCTAGCTAAGCCCCTCCCCTTCAGACCAACCCCAACTATCCATTCACCACCACCAGGGTCTAGCTAAGCCCCTCCCCTTCAGACCGACCCCAACTATCCATTCACCACCACCAGTGTCTAGCTAAGCCCCTTCCCTTCAGACCGACCCCAACTATCCATTCACCACCACCAGGGTCAAGCTAAGCCCCTCCCCTTCAGACCGACCCCAACTATCCATTCACCACCACCAGTGTCTAGCTAAGCCCCTCCCCTTCAGACCGACCCCAACTATCCATTCACCACCACCAGGGTCTAGCTAAGCCCCTCCCCTTCAGACTGACCCCAACTATCCATTCACCACCACCAGGGTCTAGCTAAGCCCCTCCCCTTCAGACCGACCCCAACTATCCATTCACCACCACCAGGGTCTAGCTAAGCCCCTCCCCTTCAGACTGACCCCAACTATCCATTCACCACCACCAGGGTCTAGCTAAGCCCCTCCCCTTCAGACCGACCCCAACTATCCATTCACAACCACCAGTGTCTAGCTAAGCCCCTCCCCTTCAGACCGACCCCAACTATCCATTCACCACCACCAGTGTCTAGCTAAGCCACTCCCTTTCAAACCGACCCCAACTACCCATTCACCACCACCAGGGTCTAGCTAAGCCCCTCCCCTTCAGACCGACCCCAACTATCCATTCACCACCACCAGTGTCTAGCTAAGCCCCTCCCCTTCAGACCGACGCCAACTATCCATTCACCACCACCAGTGTCTAGCTAAGCCCCTCCCCTTCAGACCGACCCCAACTATCCATTCACCACCACCAGTGTCTAGCTAAGCCACTCCCTTTCAAACCGACCCCAACTACCCATTCACCACCACCAGGGTCAAGCTAAGCCCCTCCCCTTCAGACCGACCCCAACTATCCATTCACCACCACCAGTGTCTAGCTAAGCCCCTCCCCTTCAGACCGACCCCAACTATCCATTCACCACCACCAGTGTCTAGCTAAGCCCCTCCCCTTCAGACTGACCCCAACTATCCATTCACCACCACCAGTGTCTAGCTAAGCCCCTCCCCTTCAGACCGACCCCAACTATCCATTCACCACCACCAGTGTCTAGCTAAGCCCCTCCCCTTCAGACCGACCCCAACTATCCATTCACCACCACCAGTGTCTAGCTAAGCCCCTCCCCTTCAGACCGACCCCAACTATCCATTCACCACCACCAGGGTCAAGCTAAGCCCCTCCCCTTCAGACCGAACCCAACTATCCATTCACCACCACCAGTGTCTAGCTAAGCCCCTCCCCTTCAGACCGAACCCAACTATCCATTCACCACCACCAGTGTCTAGCTAAGCCCCTCCCCTTCAGACCAACCCCAACTATCCATTCACCACCACCAGGGTCTAGCTAAGCCCCTCCCCTTCAGACCGACCCCAACTATCCATTCACCACCACCAGTGTCTAGCTAAGCCCCTTCCCTTCAGACCGACCCCAACTATCCATTCACCACCACCAGGGTCAAGCTAAGCCCCTCCCCTTCAGACCGACCCCAACTATCCATTCACCACCACCAGTGTCTAGCTAAGCCCCTCCCCTTCAGACCGACCCCAACTATCCATTCACCACCACCAGGGTCTAGCTAAGCCCCTCCCCTTCAGACCGACCCCAACTATCCATTCACCACCACCAGGGTCTAGCTAAGCCCCTCCCCTTCAGACCGACCCCAACTATCCATTCACCACCACCAGGGTCTAGCTAAGCCCCTCCCCTTCAGACTGACCCCAACTATCCATTCACCACCACCAGGGTCTAGCTAAGCCCCTCCCCTTCAGACCGACCCCAACTATCCATTCACAACCACCAGTGTCTAGCTAAGCCCCTCCCCTTCAGACCGACCCCAACTATCCATTCACCACCACCAGTGTCTAGCTAAGCCACTCCCTTTCAAAACCGACCCCAACTACCCATTCACCACCACCAGGGTCTAGCTAAGCCCCTCCCCTTCAGACCGACCCCAACTATCCATTCACCACCACCAGTGTCTAGCTAAGCCCCTCCCCTTCAGACCGACCCCAACTATCCATTCACCACCACCAGTGTCTAGCTAAGCCCCTCCCCTTCAGACCGACCCCAACTATCCATTCACCACCACCAGTGTCTAGCTAAGCCCCTCCCCTTCAGACCGACCCCAACTATCCATTCACCACCACCAGTGTCTAGCTAAGCCACTCCCTTTCAAACCGACCCCAACTACCCATTCACCACCACCAGGGTCAAGCTAAGCCCCTCCCCTTCAGACCGACCCCAACTATCCATTCACCACCACCAGTGTCTAGCTAAGCCCCTCCCCTTCAGACCGACCCCAACTATCCATTCACCACCACCAGTGTCTAGCTAAGCCCCTCCCCTTCAGACTGACCCCAACTATCCATTCACCACCACCAGTGTCTAGCTAAGCCCCTCCCCTTCAGACCGACCCCAACTATCCATTCACCACCACCAGTGTCTAGCTAAGCCCCTCCCCTTCAGACCGACCCCAACTATCCATTCACCACCACCAGTGTCAAGCTAAGCCCCTCCCCTTCAGACCGACCCCAACTATCCATTCACCACCACCAGGGTCTAGACCCCGGGGGGTTTCATCGGATCGGTTCTCCCCTCCCGAATGATACTTCCTGCACAACGGGGCCTAATCGCCCAAACTCCATGACATTCATTTGTGTATTCCTGGCAATAAATATGTATCCTTACATCAACACCGTCTCTCCCGATTGAACTGCTATGGTAAAAGTCTGGGTTTGGTTGTCATTCCTCTCACTCAAGAAGGACGTTTCTCCTCGTAGAGAAGCCATTTTAAACTAGAAGGTTCAACCACCACAGAGGGAGAAAGTAGCTGTTGAAGAGACTGTTCAACACGTTTCAACACCACGAGACATGTTGCATTTCAAGTAGGACGACGGGAACAACTTGCCCTCGCTCCACGGATGGTATTACTCTCTCTGGGAGTTGTAGGAAAGCAATCGTTGGCTTGTTCAGGGAAAGTGGGCACACACAAAAACATTGTTACACAAACTAACTCGTGAAACAGTGCCAAAGTATCCAAGGGAGGATTTCCCCCAGATTAGACGACGACTAACTGGAGCAACCTCTGCCTTTAAATATGAGAAATAACAGGACGTGAGGGTTTGTTTAAACTTTAAAGTACTGGTCCTCTGCTCGCTGGAGAATGACAGGAAGTGCTGTGCGAAACATATTTGTCATCACGCCTCGACATCTTGCTTGCCGGGATACTGGAGTGATGGAGATGACAGCGAGGCCTGGCTTCTGTCAGCGTGGAAAAGGACGGAGGTCAAGGTTCAGCCGGGTTGTTACGGAGTGATGCTGTCGCTGAGATGGAAGGACCAACACAGGCGGAGATGAAAGGACACGAGGGAGATTGATGGTGGAGTGCGATGCTGACAGAGGAGAACAAAGTGTCCCAAAAGTAGAAAGACGGTGAGTGTGGGAGATTTGAATGTTCAACACAGAGAGGAATGCGACAGTGGCCCATTAGGGGTACATAAACCACTTTATCAAATAAGAGTTGGGTGTGTAAAGATGGAATGCGTATTGAAGGACACCAAATCCAACATTGAAAGTCTTTTAATCTGCATGTAGTCTTTACACACCCAACGCTTACTTATGTTTTCTCTTCAACAGTGTTTTATTGTCATCGTCAGGATTTGTTATCTTCACGGCCAACTGTACATTTCTACTTTTTAATGCTGTTTAATTATATTTTCAGATGTTTAAATGATAGTTTATTTCTATATCGATATCAATAAAGTACCGCTTATCCTTTCTTATTTTGTAGTTGTATTCACAGAGCTGATATTGATATAATAATAATAATAATACATGAGACTTGTATAGCGCTTTTCAGGAAACTCAAAGACGCTTTGACAGAGAATTTTAAAAAAACAACCAAAAGAGACAAACAAAACAGAAAATAGGGAGGGGGGGGGGTCAGTGGTTGAACAGGTGGGTTTTATAATTATTATTTTTTGTAATTATTCACTATATGATATCGTTGCTCACATAAACACGTGTATATATTAGTATTGTTAGAAATTAAAATCAATGTTTTGATAGCATAGTGCACCTTAAACATACCGTCAGTTTAAATGCTGTTTTATACTGAAAAACCAGAAGTTCTTGTGCACAACCAGTTGTTAAGCTTTTATTCTGAAAATCCTTCATCTCCGGTTAGCATGAGGCTAATATACCATTTACTATAGAGGTGAATTTAGCAGCGATATGATATGATGTTGCACAGCGAAACCTACTGATTTCAACACTACAACTATAGACGTCGAGATATTATTATTGTTGGATAAGGTACAGTTTATTTGATTACGTTATTGTTTACAGATGTGGGTAGCATGTGACAACATTCGGAACGACCGGAAACCAAACTGCTGTGAAGTATTTCCTGTATTTTTAGGAGTATTGATTACAGCGTTTAGAATGTGTTAAATGAAAAGTCATGAAAGAGTTAAGGAGGAGAAAAGGCGTGTTTAGATATATATTGAATGTACAGTGTCTGTATCCTCTGATATGCGTAACAACGGACATTGAAACGTGGAGAGCCGGCCAGAGGATATATAAACAGCGCGACCTGAGGGGTACGGCCTCTTTCTCCGCTAGCGAGAGCCAGATACACAGCTGTATTTCTGTCGGACAATATCCTGTTTGTAACATTACCACGCTTTTTATTAATTAAAGTACCAATTTCAAACAATCTCAGAGACTCCATTTAGTCTCCTTTTTTTAAGCTTCTCTCCTGGACACGTGAATAATCAACACAGATAACAGTATACAGGGATTATTATTATTATGACAACGCGCTGTAAAGAAGGATTTTTTCCATTTCCATTGCAGACTAGGGGTTAATGAAATGTACTTGTGAGACTTGGAAAAGTATGTAATACAAACCTTAGGAAACAACGTTAGCATTAGCCCCTGCAAGCTAAGTGTAAATAGCATTAGCAATTTGCAGAGTATTAAATGTTATTGTATGTATTTTTTTCGTTGGTCCGTTTGTCAGCAGGAGTATGACTATGATATTAAACATCTGACCTTATTTATTTTAATGACGTATTTTGGGCCAGATCGTGCCTTTTATTTGGGATAGAGGGGTTGAAAGTGGGAAATAGAGGAGATGATGTTCCGCGGGCTAATTATTCGACAGATCGAACCACTGAGATCTTATTTTAGTGAATCTTGGTGGCAGGTCGATTGAAAAAACACTTAAAAATATATGATCACTGAACAGATGCATCAAATACATAATATTGTTCCCTAATGGAAATGGCTTTGGCGGAGTTAGCGCTCTTTAAAAGTAGTACTATTTAATGGATTTCTAACTGGCACCCAAAACATTTAAAAAACGGGACATTCAAAGTGGAAGTCTTTGAGTTACTTGTTTTGTTCTTCTTCCAAGTGAAACAAAGAATTAACATAAAATATACCATTAGTCACAGAGTGTTTAGAGCAAATGGAAAACACTGTTATGAATGACGGAGGAAGCAACAATAAATAGGATAGCTAGAAAGGACAGATGTTTTCCTTCCTTTGAGTCACAAGAAATAAAAAACAGGGGATTTGCAAGTTGTCACATGTGAGAAACAAAAAAGGAGTGATTTCAATTGAAGTGTTATTGCCCAACAGTGATGTGTATGGGATGTGAATGGTTGTAATGTGTCATGGGGTTTCACCATATGTGGCTGAGAATATGGGAGCGTCGTGCTGCTTGTTGCCTTGTGTACCGCACACAAACAGAGCCTGATTCGTGAGAAATGGCCCGCCATAATCAATCATCTTCAAACTTGTATTTACCAGGGAACAGTGTGTGTGACAGGAGAGATCAGCCAGCTGTCTGAGGAGAACACACACAGTTACACATGCAAAGGAAAGGCACAGATACACTGACACACTGTAATGTCCACATACATCGAGTACACACACACACACACACGCGCACACACACACACACACACACACACACACACACACACACACACACACAGGCAAACAAGCCATCAGCAGCACTCATTGCCAGTGAAGTGCCCTGCTGACACATATTCGCCACACACACACACACACACACACACACACACACACACACACACACACCATGTATACATCACTTCAGGGGACATTACATTGACTTACATGCATTTCCTGGAGACTTATCCTAACCTGAACCAACACATGCCTAACCCTAACCAAGTCTTCACCCTAAAATTAATGATCCCCCTCATGGGGACCTCCAATTTGTCCCCATAAGGGAAGCCAGTCCCCACACATGACTATGTAAACAGATGTAGGTCCCCACAAGTAAAGTAATGCTAGACCACACACATACACACACACACAGGCAAACAAGCCATCAGCAGCACTCATTGCCAGTGAAGTGTGGTATTTCCTGCCCTGCTGACACATATTCGCCACACACACACACACACACACACACACACATGCCCTCGTCACCCCGACTTCCCTTAACAAATGTGCGGAGCAGACCCGGGACGTATACAGTAGTGCTAACAGTTAAGTCGTGTTGATCTAACACTTAAGGGGGAAAAGCTGAGACGTTCGTGTTAGTCTTAGCTTTCCACAACAAAAATATAAATATATATATGTGTGTGTAAAGAGAGAAGAAAAAGATCTGCTGATGTGCATTTTAAAATGTGTGGGATGTGGATACAAGGGGTGAAATGTATGGGAATGTAAAAACGTTGAACAAGTCTTCAAATATTGAGCCTGGGATCTTGTTGACATATGATTAACTTCCTCCCACTCCCACAATTAACCTTTGTTTCTTATCTGTTGACCCTATTAAAACACAGAATGTCGAGAGTGTAACCCACCCCTTAGAAACTGAGCGTGCACATTTGATGACGATGAAAAAAGACTGCAAAGCAATGTCGATACATGAAATTAGGACATATTTAGAGTATATACGCGTGGTGTAGTCATCCCACGAGTTTTTAGGTCCAAGCTTCACCCTCTTCCCGAGCTTCATGAAAACGAGGGCCAGTAACTTGTCCGTAATCCTGTTGACGAATAAACAACCAGCAAACCAACAGAAAACAGAACCGAAAACCGATATGTGTGCCTGCGATATGATGGTGCCTCGACGAGAGAACCACAGGAAGTGATGACGCTCCACGCCCTCACCGCAGACACACACCTGCTGCCGAGAGAGAGTACTGCAGCCACATGTGAGACGGAGCGTGAGGATGCTCTTTTACAGTATCAAGTTATAGTAGCAACCATGAGGCTTCGTGTTTGTTTTCCGCCTTTAGTACACTTCCACGTGTCCTTTACTTGCACTGTAACTTCTTGTGTTATTCATGTTTTATTATCTTTACTTTTTAATGTCTTTCATTTTTGTAAAGCACTTTGAATTGCCTTGGGTTGAAAGGTGCTATACCAATAAACTTGCTTTGCCTTAGGCTGCGGCCCCACGAGGACGAATTCGGTCGTTTGCGTTACTGTTTAGTGTCATATAGACCGTTCGGCCGCACGAGGACGACCGAATACGGCACTAAACGACTGAGGAAACGACAATGGGTCCCAAGGTGGATAGAAATGCATACGCCACTCTCTGGGGGGTCAAACAGCTCCGTGTGTGCGCCCTATACGGACATTTTCAGATCACTGATAGTGATTGCGCAATAGCCCCGCCTCTCCCCACCTCTTCTGCTCACCTCCGCTTACCCCGCGCCAGTGCTGAAGTGTTTCGCCACCAACAACAACAACAATGGCGGATCGCAGAGTTGCTATCGTGCTCCGGACCCTATTGACCATGCTACAGTTGTTTGTGCAACATCTACAGCAATAATGATGAGGCAATAGCCCCGCCTCTCCCCACCTCTGCTGCTCACCCCCACGTCAAAGTAAACTGCACCCTGAATTCAGATTATTTATCTTTCTCTCGCGAGTGAAGTCTAATCTGACAGGACGGAGACACGCAGCTCTGCTCACCTGCAGCTCCTCCCGCTGCAGCAAAACACACACTTCAAGTCAGATCATCGCCCTTAGCTATTGTAATTACCTCTCAAACTAAACTAGTTATAAATATGTTTATTTTTACAGTCGGCCGGGTCACTGATTACTGGATGAGCTGCTGCATGAGACAGACACTGGCGCTGTCCGAAGAGAAGGAGGAAAAAGAGAGGCTCCGTGTATTTTATCATTATATTATATAGAGTCGTTATTCATTTGTTTTAAAGCTCAATAAATAACAAAGAAGACCTTTGACCGGCACTTTTATCATTTTGTCCGGAAGATTTCAACTTTAATAAACGTTGACTGGCGAAAAACTCTGCCCGGTTCCCTCGGCCCCCACCGCGGAGAATAAACAGAAGGGCAACCATGACAACCATGCTTCTTCGCTGCTTTTGTGGAGGAAGTTACAGCGCCACGTAGAGGCTCCTGCATATGTACTGCAGCTTCTCCAGCGGTTGGAGCTAAACGGAGCGGTCTCGTGTGGGCAGACACTATCCGGATAATTATTGCATGTGGACGGAAGCCGTTTGCGATTGCGTTTGCGTTAATCCTATGCGTTTAGCCGTTTTCGTCCTCGTGGGGCCGCAGCCTTATACAGCGATGCAGAAATGCTGTCCACAAACTAGTGACTGATGCCATGTCTCAATGCATCACTCTCCACAGTACACTGTCTTATTTTACACTCTACTTGGTTAGTAGACTGCAGCTGGACCTTCTGTAGACACCCCCCCCCCCCCCCGCCGCCCCTCCCCCCCTCCGCGGCATTATAATATCCGTCTTTTCACTGACTTGTCGTCTTGAAAAGGGTACTCACAAAAATTCCGCAACAACTTCATCTTCACCTGTTGCACTTTTCATTGCAACGTTAAAAACAATAAAACGGCATGAATTGCTTCGTCGCATTTATCTAGATCAGTGCTTCTCAAAGTGCGGTCCGCGGACCACTCGTGGTCCGTGAGCGCCCCCTAGTGGTCCGTGAGTATATTGGTAACATTTCACATTTGAAATAAATAAATCAATTTAAGTTTTCCGCACTCTCATGGGAATATCTCCGCAATAGAGCGAGCTTAACTTTCATGATATAGCCCAGCACAACACCTTCGTCAAACATGTTGCCACTTGTTTGTATCATTTTCAGGCGATTTGTAATCTGTTCTAGAAAAACGATGTGAATTTGGATATCTGTGGAGTTAGGTGGTCCGCGAGTGTTTTTTTATTGGTTAAGTGGTCCTTGGTATGAAAATGTTTGAGAAACACTGATCTAGATCCTCTGTCTCGAGCCAGTTACCTAGCGGGCCTTCTAGAACACCCTGGAACCGAGGGGAACTCTGAAAGAACACGCCCATTGGCTACAAATCAATATCTGATTGGTTGATCAAACTGTCAGTCCAAACGTACGCTCTCATTCAGTGCAACGGCCAGGGCCTTCGATCAAGGATGTAGAATACCTTGAAGGATGTTCTACCCAGAGACCCAGAACGAGATCTGATTGGTTGCTTTCTTTTCTAACACAGAACCACTGAAATGCGTAGCGCATGGTCCGAGAAGGACAAACAAATTAACGTAACACTGTGATATTACAGATCAACGACACGGATACGATTCTCATTTATTCATTTTATTACATTTTATTTATTTAATTAAATCGAAATGTTGTTTGTTTTATCTGAGTGTCCTCTGAATACCTTGAAGGCCCTGACGGTTCGCCACTGGTAGACTGTTAAGCTGCTTAGCCCTCACCAGAAGTGAAAATCGTCGTTGTTAGCTAGCTAGTTAGCAACATTATTCTTTCTGATATCAAATCATTACAGACTGATAATTTAACCGGATATAATTAAATGTGATTTATTTGCCACACTAGTAAAGTAGTACGTTGCAAGTGTAGAAAGAAAATACATGTATAACTTGAATAGCAATCTGCATATCGGGCCAACTTGGCGATTCCTTTAGGTGAGAAGTGTCATGCCTTAGCTTATTGACTGTAAAGAGAGCACCTCCCATAGTGCTTTTTGGCCATCTTGTGTTCTCAAAATAGCACATGTAAGTACAGAAGTATGCAAACTGAGATACAGCATAACTTTAAAGGGTCCAACAAATAAAAAAACATCTTAAATATTGATTGGAATTCCCTTAAAATAATCAAATATTCCAGAAACATGGTTAAAAGCACTTGTAAAGCTGTCAAGCACACGTAAAGAAAGACGTTCAGTTCATTTTTAAGATGTATAGGTTTTCCAGAGACATATCGCCTCAAACAACAAGCCTCTCAGATGATTTCAGAGCCAGTGCGTATCTTATGTCCATCTTCACACCGATCCCCGTCAGGCACAGCGAAATAAAGTGAAAATCAATAGCCATCATTATGGGTAACCTTATCCACTGAGCCCGGACATGCATACAGTAAATCTCCTTCATGTGACGTGGGAAGACATGATCCAAACCACGGGGTCGTCCTCCAGCAGCGAGCAGCAGCTGAGAGGTGAATACACGTGTTCACTATCACCCTCTTTTTCCTGCTATTGAACAGACGATGGCGTTGTGCCTCTCCACCTCTGTTCCGTACTTCTTACTTGCTACCCCTTTCCCTCAACCCATCCTAAGGGAGTGCATGTACACGTTAGTTTAGCTGCTATAGGCGTAGACTGTCGGGGGACACCTTACTTCTTCTCTGTCTGTACCTGTGTTCTCTCATGTTCCCAATAACCCAGCTTCCCCACATTTCTTTTTGGTGTCTATCTACGCCGGGATCCTGAGTTGAGGCTGATCCTGTTGCTGCGGTCCTGAGTCCTGGATCCTCTATCCTGAGTCCTGGATCCTGAGTCCTGGATCCTGAGTACGAGATCTGAGTCCTGGACTTCGAGTCGTGGCTGAACCTGTCTCTGCGGTCCTGCCTGTCTCTCACCACACTACTTCCCTGATGGCTTCCACAGGATTGTTGACATCCTCGTGGATTCATCTTCTTATTACAGACACATGCATTTCCAAACATCTGGTCTACCTATGTTGCAAATGTATTATCTTTTCAATTTACACACGGCATCTATTGCACGTCTGTCCGTCCTGGGAGAGGGATCCCTCCTCTGTTGCTCTCCCTGAGGTTTCTCCATGTTCCCTTTAAACTGGGGTTTCTCTGGAAGTTTTTCCTTGTACGATGTGAGGGTCTGAGGACAGAGGGTCTGAGGACAGAGGGTGTCGTATTGTCATACTGATATTCTGTGATATTGGGCTATATAAATAAACATTGATTGATTGATTGATTGATTGATGAAACCAGGTGACTACGTGCTACGCTTGAGCAATACACTGTGAAGTGTTTCACAAAAGATATGTTCCTTTGATTGAGGGCAACGCACTGTAACTGCAAATGGAAAGCAATGTTGCTAATTGTCGCATAATTGTCGTTTCTCTTCAATCATAACCTTTTAGTCTGAAAGCAGTTTGTTTCATGGATTTTAAAGGTTTGGTCGACCTTTTGCAAATTCCTCATACAAAAGCAAAAAACATAATTGACGTTTAAAACAAAATGTACATTTGGTTCACAAAACATCAAAGACCAAATCAGTATTCTGTGTGACTTTACATGATTTATCCAGGTGAAATCCCATTGAGATCAATTATCTCTTTTTCAGGGCGACCTGCAGCAGTAGGTTCCAGAAGAAGACATAAACACATAAACAACAGAACAACAAAAGGACATCATGCAGCAAAATGTACAGGGATTACAATTTACATATCTATCCACATGCACAGGTACCAACAGCATCTGATTGTGTAGCATCCAACCGAGCTTTAAAAACATGTAGTGGTGCTAGCTTGGTAATGTTCCATTCTTTTTGCAGACTGTTCCAAGTTAGAGGAGCTGCACATCTAAAAGCTTTCTTCCCTAAGACAGGCCTAGCTCTTGGCTCATTTAATAAAACCACAGCATGCGATCTCAGGCAATAAGTACTTTCAGTTCGCAGAGAGATCAGGGAGCAGATATAAGATGGTAGTTTACCCAACATGGCTTTGTGAATGAAAAAGTACCAGTGACTGAGCCTCCGTACAGGAAGTGATGGCAAAACCGCCTTGGCATACAGGGTACAGTGATGCGTAAGTGCTTTACAATTTGTCACAAATCTCAGTGCGCTGTGATACGCAGCATCTAACTTGCTCAGGTAATGGGCAGGTGCATTCATATACATCAGATCACCATAGTCCAGCACAGGTCAAAAGGACACAGAGCCTTTTCCTGGCCTCAAGCGAGAAACAGGACTTATTCCTGAAAAAGAAACCGAGCCTAACCCTCAGCTTTTTAAGCAGCTTATTTACATGAAATTTGTAAATCCGCATGAAATGTTCCGCATATAATTAAAGGTTAACTTTAAGGTTTATTTTCCCAGCATTTGAAAGAAATATTTAAATGTGTTAATGCTAAGAGCCACCGTATGATGTTTGTCAATTTAAAAGATAATGTTGCAAGTCAAAACTGTGAAGTAACACTTTTTTTCACAGTTTTACGACACATTTTTATTTGTTTTACATGCAAAATTATCTTTTAAATTGACAAACATCATATGTGTAATTCGTGGCATAATTCAAACGGGATCGAAAGATAATCTTTCTCTCGCCTTTGACTTCAATACATCATTCTTC
Source organism: Pseudochaenichthys georgianus (assembly GCF_902827115.2). Lineage (NCBI taxonomy): Eukaryota > Metazoa > Chordata > Actinopteri > Perciformes > Channichthyidae > Pseudochaenichthys > Pseudochaenichthys georgianus. Next base: position 42,816,162 of record NC_047515.1, read on the forward strand.
CGAAACCCTCAATGAACTACATCTCTGCTCTCGCACAACAACACACGTCACCAAGATGGCCGTCACTACTGTCTTGCTAAACACGGGATTGCCTACCCTCACTGTCACCACCATGAAACACGTCCAGAAGAATGTCATGCAAAGCTGCCTGCCTGCCTTCCTTCGATTCTCCCTGAACTGCCTGATCGTTTTAATGTTCAGTGTTATCCATTTGTGCAGATAGCGTGAAGTAGAAGCCGATGCTAATGTGCGTTAGCGTTAGCATGTCTCCCTTGGGGGCATCCGGGCTTAAAGGTGTATTATAGAATGATCACACCGGTGTGACAGTACTCTTCAAAGGGTTCAGGAAATATGACTACTACTCTACTGTTTAACACTTTGGGTGACTTGATGTTACTTCATGTTAAGGCTAATAAAAACGACAAGGCTACGCCGGCTGTAATGCTAACTAACGTGCTAGCTACTAGCTAGGTAGCTAACTTGATCCAGCCAGCCACTCCTGGTCCTTTCATCAGACGGGAAGCGAAAGAACGAGCAAGACCCATTGCTGGTATGATTACAGCCTGGTACTAAGCACACAGGCATCTTGTTAAAGTTATCTTATATTAGCTATCTCTTATATTTAGTGGAGGAAAACAATTATGACATCACTTACGCGTCTCTGGGATTTGCAGTCTTTCTAGTTACGTCTTTTTCATAGTCTTATATTTCAACAGTTTTACGACAAACTGACTTTTTTGACATGGAAATGTTTTGGGATTTTTTAAGATTGACAAACATCATATATGTAATTCGTGGCACAATTCAAACGGGATCGAAAGATACGTTTTCTCTCCCCATCGACTTCAATACATAATTTTTCCGAAATAAGGTCCCGGGTCGGAAGTAGATGGGCGGGACTTCGCCACTCTATTCCAATTGAGTGTTTTTTTAACTGTTTCAAAGCAAGCTCCTTTCCTGCCGTATGATCCTTTGCCGTGAGCCAGATGTGTTCTAATGATAAACAGACTGTATTTATAAACAGCTGTTCCACTTTTTGGCAGGGGATTGAACCCCTGATGCTCCAATCGGTGGACGAGCGTCTTCCCCCTGAGCCACAGCGGTCACATGTATCTCGAAAAAGTGTAATACCTGTATCATCCCGAGCCCCTGCAGTCAACATGTCTAATACTTACAAACGGTGTGTGAACGTCAGTGTTCCTGAGCAGGTGGCAGCGTCTTCCTCCGTATGGATGTGTGTGGATAGGTGAATGCTGAACATATCGCATGAGGGTTATTAAAGAAGGGAAAAGCATGCATAGTATTCACCATGTCTAACACAGGGGTGCAATGGTTTGTTGATGAGCTAACAAGTCACGTACTATTTAAATCCTCGTTGCTCTTCTTCGTGCAGAACCTCCAGGTGCCGTTGCCGGCGTCTCAGTGCGAGCCGCCTCACGTCTGCCAGTCGAAATTAGAAAACATCACCGGCAGTGCATCATATCAGCTGCAGAGAGAGATTGGGCATGAATTTGAGAAACAATCATGACTGCAGATTGGAACAGGGGACGTCTCGAACACACACGTTCCCGCTCTCTCTCTCACACACACACACACACACACACACACACACACACACACACACACACACACACACACACACCTGCGATGATTCCTCCCCCCAGACTTCTTGTCCTCCACAGTGGAACACATGTCGTTCGATGCCGCCCCTCTGCAGAAACGCTGACAGAACGGCATTTGGAAACACTCGTCTCCTCATCGCATACCGCGCTCTGCTCACTGTTATTCCCAGCAGGTGTCTCTACACACACGCACACACCACACACACACACACACACACACACACACACACACACACTCCAACACAGACACAAACACACACACACAACACATTATAATGCTGCTTAGCTCTGACCAACACATCCTCACTCCCAGGTCGGCCTATGTTGGACGTTATGTCAAGTCCCCTGCCGGCTTTTCCAACGCAAGGGGGGGGGGCCTTAGCGTCCATTTTCAACGCAAGGGGGGGGGCCTTAGCGTCCATTTTCAACGCAAGGGGGGGATGTCCATGTGCTTCTATGGACGCTCATGGAAGCACGGCATTCGTTTGTGTCGACTGCCCTTAAAGGCAATGTGAGCGTCCATTCTCATTGGATAGCGGAGAATTGTACACCCGGAAGTAAATATTCCCCTTACTGTCGATTGATTTACAGTGATATCTGCACTACTCATCGACTAACAAAACACCAGATTATCCTTGTTAATTACACAACATTGATTGGTTTAAATTGTGTGCAATGCTTTTGTATTTTTCCCTTTCGATTCGGAGAAAACAAATCTTTTTTCGAAGTAAAGGATGGCAGAAGACACTACACTACCCAGAATCCCCAGCTAATCATTTCTCCCTGCAGAAAAAGAAAACATGGCCGAACTTCGTTTTATTCTGGGTGTAGAATGCCTATTTTAAAGTTAGTTTGGCCATTAAAATGCGTTTTGATGTCATTTGATGCGAGAAATATGAGTTGTTATTTCAGATTATGTGTGCAGTGGATGTACATGATCTTTAGTTTGCTAGTTATTACGAAGATTACTTCAGGAAATTGCGTCCAACGTTTTCATTGTTACCAAGGTGGTTGCTAGGGACGCTGCTATCGATATTATTTCTGTTATGTTGTGTAACTGTTTAATGGTGTTATCTTTATTGCTACCCCCTTCCCCGTCAATGTATAGTGTTGGTCCACAGCGCAAACATATTAGTTTAACAAAATCCGCACCTAAAGATACGTTATTTTCCCCCTGTGCAATTCCAGTCTCACATCTCACAGCACATCGTCATTAACAAATACCGGAAACAGACCGAAAACATTTAAAAAAAATAAAATAATAC
>NC_047515.1:42826548-42832159 GCF_902827115.2 Pseudochaenichthys georgianus
GATTAATCTGATTAATTATTTGTAATCGTTGACAGCCCTATATATATATATATATAAATACGCCATTTTCCTGGAGGTGCAAATATAAACAGCTAGCTAACGTAGCCAGGCAGAGCGCACTAGGTTTTTTTTCTGAATTAACGACCGAAGAAATCGCCGCATGTCTTCGGATTACATCTCTGGACTGGAGGGGTGTGCTCTCGGTCGTTACCAGGGTAACTAGAGCTGTGTGGGTTGTCGGATTGCCCTTACAGACTGATGCAGATGGAAAAACCACCTCGAAAGTGGCCTTTGTCGATTTTGGCTGCATCTACGTCTAATTTCTGGAAACACCAGGTGAACACCCCACTAGTCACGATAATATTATCATGCCATTGCATGTGGTGTTTTAGAGTTGACTAGATATTGATTAAGGCAATAGACTATGATATTCAGTACAGGAAGCTAGCCGGTGTACGGCTGCTTGCACCTCGCGTGGAATGGCGGATACCTGAAGTACGGTGTCGCCCTCGGCCCAATACCGGTATGTGTGAAAGAATGCTGCCGTTTCCTTCAGCTGCCATGTTTCAAGATGTCTTTCACATCCTTGTTTTGGTATTTACTACTTCATAGTTTCTTTCGCTTTCTTTCTTTCACGATAGAATTCCTACTCAGCTTTCAAAAGGAAACGTACAGAGTTTTGGTCTCACTTTTGAAAGGTGGTGGAACCCAAAAACGGAGCTAAAAAAGAAAAGCGAATGTTGGAAATATAACTCAGAATTAAAGTTAAAATGTTATTAATTATTAACAGGTTAACCAACTGAACACATGTCTTCTCTCCTACATGACAGTGACTTCTATATTCAGATCACCTTTATTCGTCCCCAAGGGGAAGTCCAGTCTGATCGGGACTTGGATACAGGATACACGGTGTTATGCAGTACAATACATTTATTTTTAAAGCACATGTTCAGACACAGAGGCCATTCAAAGTGCATTACATCCACATTAACACACACTGGAGAAGACAAAAGAAAGAACACACAATGGAAAACACATTCATAATAAAACATACACAGAAAAGATACAGAATAGTTTAAAATCAACATTGCAGTGTAAGGATAAAACAAGTTAAATGGCTTCTGGGCAAGCAGTAGTAAAAAGACATGTTTTAGCCTCGACTTAAAGCCTGAAATAGGGGGTGTGTGTTGTCTATCGTATGATAAAGTCAAAGTGCAATTTAGAATCCACGAGAGGCCGCTCATCATTTTAAGCATATTCTTCTTATTTTACAATAAATGCACTTATTTATGTAAAACCAGCACACACTGAACCCTCTGAAATCTCCACCGCTAAGCGAGCACAATCCCTGCGCCGCCACAAAACAAAGTTCATGACTAATTCTCTTTGAGCTTCATGAATTATTCAGCAGGCGGAAAGTGGCAGCGACACTGACACTCAGCTACACATACAGCATTTAGTGTGTGCAGATGTGGGATAAGAAACATTATCCACCATTAAACCCTCCTGGTCCGCGAGCACTATTTGTCTCCACATCCATTTTCTCTTAATATTCGCTCGTACTCCGAATCGGCCTAAAAGCCTCAAACTGCAGCGCCTTCACCGACAAGAGCTTAATGTGACTTTGGTTAAAGGTCCTCTATTAGACATGAAGAAGAGGGGACACATGTTGATGTGGAAGAGACATGAAGAAGAGGGGACACATGGTGATGTGGAAGAGACATGAAGAAGAGGGGACACGTGTTGATGTGGAAGAGACATGAAGAAGAGGGGACACGTGTTGATGTAGAAGAGACATGAAGAAGAGGGGACACATGTTGATGTAGAAGAGACGAAGAAGAGGGGACACATGTTGATGTGGAAGACATGAAGAAGAGGGGACACATGGTGATGTGGAAGAGACATGAAGAAGAGGGGACACGTGTTGATGTAGAAGAGACATGAAGAAGAGGGGACACGTGTTGATGTAGAAGAGACATGAAGAAGAGGGGACACATGTTGATGTAGAAGAGACATGAAGAAGAGGGGACACATGTTGATGTGGAAGAGACATGGAGAAGAGGGGACACGTGTTGATGTAGAAGAGACATGAAGAAGAGGGGACACATGTTGATGTAGAAGAGACATGGAGAAGAGGGGACACATGGTTTGATGGTAGAAGGAGACATGAAGAAGAGGGGACACATGTTGATGTAGAAGAGACATGAAGAAGAGGGGACACATGTTGATGTAGAAGAGACGTAAGAAGAGGGGACACATGTTGATGTAGAAGAGACATGAAGAAGAGGGGACACATGTTGATGTAGCAGAGACGATGAAGAAGAGGGGACACTTGTTGATGGAGAGAGACATGAGGAAGAGGGGACACATGTTGATGTAGAAGAGACATGAGGGAGAGGGGACACATGTTGATGTAGAAGAGACATGAGAAGAGGGGACACATGTTGATGTAGAGAGAAATGAGAAAGAGGGGACACATGTTGATGTAGAAGAGACATGAGAAGAGGGGACACATGTTGATGTAGAAGAGACACGAAGAAGAGGGACACATGTTGATGTAGAAGAGACATGAAGAAGAGGGGGAGCACATGTTGATGTAGAAGAGACATGAAGAAGAGGGGACACATATTGATATAGAAGAGACATGAAGAAGAGGGGACACATGTTGATGTAGAAGAGACATGAAGAAGAGGGGACACATGTTGATGTAGAAGAGACATGAAGAAGAGGGGACACATGTTGATGTAGAAGAGACATGAGGAAGAGGGGACACCTGTTGATGTAGAAGAGACATGAAGAAGAGGGGACACGTGTTGATGTAGAAGAGACATGAAGAGAGGGACACGTTGATGTAGAAGAGACATGAAGAAGAGGGGACACGTGTTGATGTAGAAGAGACATGAAGAAGAGGGGACACATGTTGATGTAGAAGAGACATGAAGAAGAGGGGACACATGTTGATGTAGAAGAGACATGAAGAAGAGGGGACACATGTTGATGTAGAAGAGACATGAGGAAGAGGGGACACGTGTTGATGTAGAAGAGACACGGAGAAGAGGGGACACATGGTGATGAAGAAGAGACATGAAGAAGAGGGGACACATGTTGATGTAGAGAGACATGGAGAAGAGGGGACACATGTTGATGTGGAAGACGAAGAAGAGGGACACATGTTGATGTAGAAGAACATGGAAGAGGGGAACATGTTGATGTAGAAGAGACATGAAGAAGAGGGACACATGTTGATGAAGAAGAGACATGAAGAAGAGGGGACACATGTTGATGTAGAAGAGACATGAATAAGAGGGGACACATGTTGATGTAGAAGAGACATGAAGAAGAGGGGACACATGTTGATGTAGAAGAGACATGAAGAGGGGACACTGTGTTGATGTAGAAGAGACATGAAGAAGAGGGGACACATGTGATGAAGAAGAGACATGAAGAAGAGGGGACACATGTTGATGTAGAAGAGACATGAAGAAGAGGGGACACATGTTGATGTAGAAGAGACGTGAAGAAGAGGGGACACATGCTGATGTAGAAGAGACATGGAGAAGAGGGGACACATGTTGATGTAGAAGAGACATGAAGAAGAGGGGACACATGTTGATGAGGAAGAGACATGAAGAAGAGGGGACACATGTTGATGTAGAAGAGACATGGAGAAGAGGGGACACATGTTGATGTAGAAGAGACATGAAAAGAGGGGACACATGTTGATGAAGAAGAGACATGAAGAAGAGGGGAACATGTTGATGTAGAAGAGACACGGAGAGAGGGGACACATGGTGATGAAGAAGAGACATGAAGAAGAGGGGACACATGTTGATGTAGAAGAGACATGGAGAAGAGGGACACATTTGATGTGGAAGAGACATGAAGAAGAGGGGACACATGTTGATGTAGAAGAGACGTGAAGAAGAGGGGACACATGTTGATGTAGAAGAGACATGGAGAAGAGGGGAAACATGTTGATGTAGAAGAGACATGAAGAAGAGGGGACACATGTTGATGAAGAAGAGACATGAAGAAGAGGGGACACATGTTTGTGTAGAAGAGACATGAATAAGAGGGGACACATGTTGATGTAGAAGAGACATGAAGAAGGGGACACATGTTGATGTAGAAGAGACATGAGGAAGAGGGGACACGTGTTGAGTAGAAGAGACATGAAGAAGAGGGGACACATGGTGATGAAGGAGAGACATGAAGAAGAGGGGACACAGAGGGGACACATGTTGATGTGGAAGAGACATAAGAAAAGGGGAACACATGTTGATGTAGAAGAGACGTGAAGAAGAGGGACACATGCTGATGTAGAAGAGACATGGAGAAGAGGGGACACATGTTGATGTAGAAGAACATGAAGAAGAGGGGACACATGTTGATGAAAGAACATGAAGAAGAGGGACACATGTTTGATGTAGAAGAGACATGAAGAAGAGGGACACATGTTTATGTAGAAGAGACATGAGAGACACATGTTGATGTAAGAAGACATGAAATAGGGGACGTGTTGATGTAGAAGAGACATGAAGAAGAGGGGACATGGTGATGAAGAAGAGACATGGAGAAGATGGGACACATGGTGATGAAGAAGAACATGAAGAAGAGGGGACCATGTTGATGTATAAAGACATGGAGAAGAGGGGACACATGTTGATGTGGAGAGACATGGAGAAGAAGGGGACACATGTTGATGTGGAAGAGACATGAGAAGAGGGACACATGGTGATGAAGAAAGCATGAAGAAGGGGGACACATGTTGATGTAGAAGAGACATGAAGAAGAGGGGACACATGTTGATGTAGAAGAACATGAAGAAGAGGGGACACATGTTGATGTGGAAGAGACATGAAGAAGAGGGGACACGTGTTGATGCAGAAAGACATGAAGAAGAGGGGACAATGTTTGATGTAGAAGAGACATGAAGAGGGGACACATGTTTATGTAGAAGAACATGGAGAAGAGGGGACACATGTTGAGAAGAAGATACATGAAGAAGAGGGGACACATGTTGATGAAGAAGAGACATGAAGAAGAGGGGACACCTGTTGATGTAGAAGATACATGAAGAAAGGGGACACATGTTGATGAAGAAGAGACATTAAGAAGAGGGGACACATGTTGATGTAGAAGAGACATGAAAGAGGGACACTGTTGATGTAGAAAGAGACATGAAGAAGAGGGGACACATGGTGATGTAGAAGAGACGTGAAGAAGAGGGGACACATGTTGATGTAAAGAGACACGAAGAAGAGGGGACACATTTTGATGTAGACGAAGACCGAAGAAGAGGGGACACATGTTTGATGTAGAAGAGACACGAAAGAAAGGGGACACATGTTGATGTAGAAGAGACATGAAGAAGAGGGGACACATGTTGATGTAGAAGAGACATGAAAGAGGAGACACATGTTTAGTAGAAGAGACATGAAAGAGGGGACACATTTGATGTAGAGGAGACATGACGAAGAGGGGACACATGTTGATGTAGAAGAGACGTGAAGAAGAGGGGACACATGTTGATTGTAGAAGAGACGTGAAGAAGAGGGGACACATGTTGATGTAAGGAGAGACCGAAGAAGAGGGACACATGTTGATGTAG